>NW_026909265.1:1208423-1463716 GCF_033115175.1 Lepus europaeus
ATTTCTTTGAACTTTCATAAATGCTACCAAAGGCAATCTAGATGAGCCCTTGCCAGAGACTTCCTCCCTAGAGACCCCGTTTCAAATCCCAAACAAGGCTCTTCTACAAGCACCTGCCTTGAGCCTTCCTAACCCACTTGAACTGTTCTTCACTTTACCCTTCTCCAGCCCACAGTTACTTTTCATCCCTGCTCTGCTCTCAACCCAGCTACTCTCCTCCCCACCACTCCTCTCATCCCCTCGAACCCCATTCCTGTCCTGACTTCCTTAACTTTTCCTAACTACATTTCATCATCTCAGACACTCCTATTCCCAGAGCCCTGGATTGGGTCATTGGTGGTAGTGCTTCTAAAGCTCCCCCTTTTCCCACTGGATATGCAATAATTGAGGGGGCATCCTGATGTCACCTCCTCCTCTTCCCTGAATAGGGCCATAGAGGCCAGGCCCCTACCTCAAGGCACTACCTCCCAACAGGCCGAGTTATTAGCCTTGGTTCAAGCCTTCACCTTAGCCAAAGGAAAGACAGTCAATATATATACAGATTCCCGATATGCCTATCATATCATGCACTCCAATGCCCAGATGTGGCAAGCCCGAGGGACCCCTATAATAAATGGCAAGCTGATTAAAGCTCTTCTTGATGCTGCCCAGTTGCCAACAAAAGCTGCTATTATTCACTGCAAAGGACACCAGAAAGGTAAACAATCCCTATCTGAAGCTAATAACAAGGCTGATCTGACAGCTAACACAGCGACCCTGAAGGAAGAAAAGAAATCTAAAATCTGTCCCTTTAATACTAGAAACTGCTTCACTTGTTTTCCTTTGGCTCCTTTTGTTATGCTTTCTCTGAATAAAGAACCAAGAAAGTAACCTTAGTGTGACCCTCCCCTGTTCTCTCCCCAGCCCTGTTTCACTTGATTAATGCAGATGTAACAAGGGCTTGTACAACAGACTGCTTGTACCTGTTTTGTGCTACTAAGGAGTTATGGTTTAATTAGCTCAATGATTCCTGTAAAATGAAGTTAATAGAACACAGACCTGTAACTTTTTTGTGTGTGAGCCTTGAGATATATGCCCCCACCACATTCCTAGACTATCCTCATGACCTAAGTGACCCGAACATCTGTGACCCTCCCCGAGGTGATAGGAAGCCCTTTGATCCTCCCCTTAGCACTTGTTATCTTACTCTATGTGTTCGGTATTTGATGTACTCATAAAACAATTGTCTTGACATATACTGGTTGTTAGCTCTGTACTAAGTGATCAATCTTGTCAAACTGTAACTGACATGAATCAGATGCTTCAATAAATAAAAACCCGACCATTTTCTCTTCAGGGCCACCTATTTGATAGGGGGCCCCAGCATGCTGGACTGATCAATAAACCCTATGCTGATTGCATGAGAGTGCCTCTTGGAGTCGTCCTTGGGGCAGTGGATGTTTTTGGACTCTAACAACCCCTGGGGAGACGAACCCATATTTTCTCTGTAACTTAGCTCCTGTATATTCAGACCTAGAAATCTCTCGGTTCCCACAACAAAGGGCATCTAGAAAGGACTCATGGTGATTTCTAGATGAAAAACTGATACTCCCTTCTTCTCTCCAAGTTACCTTTCTAAAGAACTTCCATTCTCTCTGTCACTCAAACTCAAACTCTCTTCTTCACTTCCTGAAATCACACATACACCTAACTCATGCCATAAGAGAATCTCTGCATAACCTATCTCAGACTTGTAGCACCTGTCAAACTGCTAACCCCAATACTAATATCAGGCCACCCCATTCCCCACTCACCAAGCCCGTGGATCAGTCCCAGGAGAGGACTGGCAGATTGGCTTCACCCATACGCCACCAGTTAGGCAAACACGGTACCTTCTGATGATGGTGGACACCTTCCTGGGGTGGGTGGAAGCTTCCCCTACTACGAACAAAAGAGCTTCCACCATTTCCACTATATTATCAAATTATATTATCCCAAGATTTGGATTGCCTGCTTCCATCAGTCAGACGGTGGACCAGAGTTTACCTCTAAAATTACTCAAATAGTATCTGCCTCTCTTCATAGCTCATGGCATTTTCACATTCCCTATCGTCCCCCCTCCTCAGGCAAAGTAGAATGGATGAATGGAATTTTAGAACAGGCTCTAACTAAACTCTCCACCCAGGTTTACTTGGACTGGGTAAAATTCCTCCCTTTGGCTCTGTTAAGAATCAGATCTCTTCCCAAGAAGTCCTTAATGCTTAGCCCATTTGAAATTCCCTATGGAAGGCCTGTCCTTCTGTTACCGGAGAAATTGCAGGGTTCTTGTCTTCACGCAAGAAAGAATTCAGGTGTGAGACAGAGAGTAGTGGGAGGTAAAATAGCAAGGTTTATTAGGAAGGGACATCTGTAGGGACGGATGGGCACCTCTCCTGACAGAGCCTGAGAGACTGGGGAGGAGGAAGGAGGGAGGTTCCATGTTGAGTGGAGAGATTACACATGACCAGGCCAGGCGGGCAGCTCAGCAAAGATGCAGAGAGCTGAGCGCACAGTCCAGTTGAGGCTGGGGGTTTTTAAGGAGATGGGTCTTGCTTCCCCACCTCTGCTCCTCTTGGAACAAAGGGCTTTTTGGATGTAAATAGAAAAACTTCTCTTGAAGGTCTGAAACAAAGGACTTTATGGATGCAAATGTTATCAGACAGGAGGAAGGGAGCAGGGTGTTTGAGATGCAGATACTAGGCTGCACCTGCGAGATTGTGGAAGCTTGTCAGGCAGAAGGGGTGGGAACCTCCACCTGGCAGGTTATCAGGTAGAAGGGGGCAGGGCAGGATTCAAACTCTGGGCTGCCCCTGAAACATTGTCATGATGACTTTGAGATGCAGATGCATCTCATGCTGGACATAGATGTCTTCTCTTTAGGCCTGTTACACACACAAGCTCATAACTGACTTCCTACCTAACACTTCCACCTAGCTTCCCTCCTCTACAGAGCACTGAAGATATTCCTCCTCCTCTGGCTTTCTCTCTTCTTACTGAAATGTGCTCTGACTTAGGGATGTATGCAGACATACACCTACCCAAACCACACTCTCTGCCTCCCGACTATATTCCTATCTTTCCACCTGGTGACTGGGTTTATCTAAAACAAAATGAGGCTGCTCTAAAAACAAAGTGGAGTGGGCCCTACCAGGTGATATTGACTACCCCCACCACAGCCAAACTCAAAGGGCACCCTCCCTGGGTGCATTTTACTTCATTAAAACTAGTTACCTCTCCCTCATAAAAGTCCACCCCCACAGGACCCACCTCGCTCAGGTCGACATACTAACACGATGCATTTACAAGGTAACTCTGCCTCATTTTGGCCGTTGTTTCCACCATGGGCCATGGCTCTAGTGTCTCCTTTTGCCCTCATAATCATCATGCTCCAATTTCTGCCATGCATAATTAATCCATTCCAAAGGTTCTTGCAGGAACAAATAACTGCTATATCTCAAGCCAACTCACAGGAGCAATGCAAGACTGCTCTTCTCCAATCAATCTGATCCCAACTATAGGTCACTGCTCAAGTCCTGGCTCCATGGCTAAGCCCCCTCTCAGCAGGAAGTAGCCAGACAGAAATTGGCACCCCTCTCCTTATCTGTACTCAGAGTCAGGATTGATGGAACAATGACAGAAGCCTCAGGTATTCTCCCTCATTGCCCACAATAGGTAAACACTGGAATGTATTCCTTGTCCTCGAAATTCAACTGGATTTCATACCGTATTGCCTTCATACTCCACTCCTTACAGCCACCTGAAAGACCAGCTGCTCTCAACACCTGAAAGACCAGTTCCAGGAATTCCCCTCTGCCTGCTGGCCCCTACCCAAAATATAAAAAGGCCCAGCCCCTGGGGTTGGGGCCTTCTGTCCCATGCTCCACTAGTGTGCATTTGGGCAGTTGATCACCCACCTCTACAGACTTATTTTCTCTGAATAAGTTCAGTCTGGCTGTAAATTTGTACACTGCCCCCTCTCTATTCTGCACCTCTTTCCCTAACATTTTGGTGCCCTGTGTGGGGAAGCAAAAATCTGCAACTCTTTTCCTAACAATTACCAATGCTCAATTTTGAGAAACTCATTTAGAAGTAATTTCCTTCTAATCTCAGCCAAAGTAATCTCACACAAAATTATCTGCTACAAATCTTCTGTAACATTCTTATATTACCTAAGTTATTTATTGTTTTGTACCTCCTTCTCCTTGCCAAACACCAGTTTTATTTAGGTTAGACAAAGATCACTTGCTTTCTTTGTTACTCAAAACACATCTTGAGTACCAAAACACATTATCATGTTTATAGCTTCCTTAACATTTCTCTCCCCTATCTATTGGTTCCTTAATTTGCAATTTAAAGTGATCCCAAAAAGCCTCTAAAATAAGAACAAAGCATTTTAATAAAACAAATTTCAAATTATTTTAAAGTAGTCAAATCCAAAAGTCCATTGTCTTTTACAACGTTTACAAGGCCAACAGTACAAAAGTTTGAAAACATTTCTTTTATGTTTACCAATTTATTATTAACAAGTACGGACTTTTTAAGAAACTAAAATATTGGACTAGCATGGTTATAATCTTGAGTCATGTTTTGCCAAAGAACAACTCGAGGAGTTAAATTTTACTTCAAACAGGAATTAATGAACATTGCATTATACCACTAACCTGTATCATTTTTTCTTGTCCAAATTGAACATTTATGACTGAGTATCCAAAAAAAGTAAGTATGACTTTTGCTTGACCAGCAAACCCAGGGACAAAACCCTGACAATATTTCAATTTGTATCTATCAACAAAGTTAAAACAACCTATCAGATGCTTACTTAGGTCGCATGAATCAAAAGATATTTTTGGCCGGCGCCACGGCTCACTAGGCTAATCCTCCACCTGTGGAACCCGCACACCAGGTTCTAGTCCCAGTCAGAGTGCCGCATTGATTGCCTGTATTTTAACCAAGACAAACAAATTTTCACACAGTGACTCTTCCAAACAATATTTCCCTTGTGGAGGGACTGATCAGAGTCTTAGAATATCATCTCCCCAGGGCCGGTGCTGTGGTGTACTAGGCTAAAGCCTCTGCCTGAGGTGCCGACCTCCCATCTTAGAGCTGGTGTCCCCTACGGGTGCCAGTTCTGTTCCTGGCTGCTCCTCTTCTGATGCAGCTCTCTGCTATGGCCTGAGAAAGCAGTAAAAAATGGCCCAAGTCCTTGGCCTCTGCACCCATGTGGGAGACCTGGAAGAAGCTTCTGGCTTCAGATCAGCCCATCTCCGGCTGTTGCAACCATTTGAGAAGTGAACCAGTGGATGTAAGACCTTTCTCTTTGTCTCTCCCTCTCTCTGTAACTCTACCTCTCAAATAAATAAATAAAAATCTTTTAAAAAAAACTACCACCAGTGGGTACTGGAACAAATGACCTAAGCCAGGTCCAAATGGCATGAAACCTAAATGTCAGAGAAAGAGGATTCCCAGTGAGTATCCTGTTTGATCTAGCCAGTCTTGGAGCCTCAACTGCCCAGCAAATGCCATTTCTTTGTGTCAACAGATATTCAGAGGGAGCTGATGCCAAGGCAGGGAGAAAAGGGAGAGTCTCCCAGAAAGGATTCTTGGCCTCTGCTTGGGCTGTCTCTGAAATCCCTGCCCAGGGTCCGCTCATAACCAGCAGCCACAGGCTGAGAGCTGATGCAGGGAGACAGCCTCACACCCCTAGGAAGAGCTGTGCTAAGAGGACTGGGTTGTGGACTTGGTGACCTGCTTTCTAGCTGAGGGGAATTCTGTGATCCAGGAGGAGAAAGAAGGGACAGGGATCCCAAACTCACAGCTTCTCCCCCAATGTCGTGTATGAAGTCTGCATTCTCCCTGAGGACCCACGAACCCTAACCACACAATTTGGAAAAATACAGAGCTCTAGGGCTGAGCCAAAGTCACCACATTCAGGAATGAAACAAGATATCCAGGGTCCCATGCCAGCTGCCATCCTGCAAGCCAGAGGCACCTGGCCCCCACACACTCACCTCATTCCAGATTCTGAGCTGCCCAGGCATCCTTCTGAGGGCTCTTGTACTGACAGAAGTGCACAGAAAGGGAAGGGCTGAGCACCGTGGCACCTCCATGAGCATCAGACTGGAGAAGCTGTTTAGCAGCATACAGAAAAAGACCTCACTCCCATGAGTCTGATTGGACAGCTTGCTGAGCCAGTGAGCAGGCAGCACATCAGATGATGCAGCCAATCAGAGTCACACCTACCAGATTGCCCTGAGGGGTTGGGGGGAGGGGTGCAGTTCATCCAGGCTGTGGCTGGTGGGGGAAGTGAGGGTTGAGTCTTGGGATCAGGTCTGGTGGTGCTCACGGGGGCCTAGCTATCCTAAGAGCCAGGGCTGCTGTCACCTTCCTGCTGACCCAACCACACAAGATTGGAGACCCTCCCTCCACTGTCTTTGATCCTGCTGGGAGCTTAGGACCTGGAGCTTCCAATAACCTCCTTCACAAGGGATGCAAGTCACTCACAATTTACTGAATGTTGAGCTTTTCATCCTCTTCATGTTGTTGGCTTAATTTCCTTTTATGTTTTCAATTTTTTTATGATTAAAAAATATTTGCTGGCTCCACAGCTCACTAGGACTGCAGCACTGGTACTCCGGGTTCTAGTCCCAGTTGGGGCACCATTCTGTTCTGGTTGCTCCTCTTCCTGTCCAGCTCTCTGCTGTGGCCCAGGAAGGCAGTGGAGGATGGCCCAAGTGCTTGGGCCCTACACCCACATGGGAGACCAGGAGGAGTCACCTGGCTCCTAGCTTCGGATCAGCACAGCACACTGGTCATGGTGGCCATTTGGGGGGTGAACCAACGGAAGGAAGACCTTTCTCTCTGTCTCTCTCTCACTAAGTCTGCCTGTCAAAAAAAAAAGAAAGAAAGAAAGAAAGAAAATATCTAAAGGTATTCTATAGAGGTTTTCTAGTCTGAATTGTGTCCTTTAAAATGGCTTTCTATTTTTTCCTGCTGCTCCATGGGAAGCCAGTTGACATATATTGATCTTGTACTCACTCATATCACTTAATTCTCAGCTTAAATTTTGTTTTGCATTGCCTCTGTAGATTGTAGAGTGATCCACATATATTGAAAATTTTGTTGCTTAAAAATTGAATCTGGGGCTGGCACTGTGGTGCAGTGGGTTAATCCTCCACCTGTGGTGCCGGCATTCCATGGGTGCCAATTCCAGCCCAGCTCTCTGCTACGGCCTGGGAAAATAGTATAAGATGGCCCAAGTGCTTGGGCCCCTGTACCCATGTGGGAGACCAGGAAGAAGCTCATGCTCCTGGCTTCAGATCAGCCCATCTCCAGCCATTGCAACCATTTGGGGAGTCTCTTCCTCTCTCTGTCTGTAACTCTACCTCTCAAATAAATAAATTAAACCTTAAAAATAAATTAATTAATCCTTTTACTTAATGCTTCCATTTTTGTGTCACTTTCCTAACTACACTTCCAGTACAATGTTGGAGAACGAGAATTTAAGGAGTCAGCTTTGGGTAAACTCCCAGGAAAAGAGGTGTTTTTTTTTAAGATTTTATTTTATTTATTCCAAAGTCAGAGTTACACACACACAGAGAGAAGTAGAGGCAGAGAGAGAGAGGGAGAGAGAGAGGGGTCTTCCATCTGCTGGTTCACTCCCTGGTTGGACTCAATGGCCAGAGCTATGTTGATCCAAAGCCAGGAGCCAGGAACTTCTGTGTCTCCTACATGAGGACAGAAGCTCAAGGGCTTGGGCCATCTTCCACTGCATTCCCAGGCAACAGCAGAGAGCTGAATCAGAAGTGGAGCAGCTGGGATTTCAACTGACACCCATATGGGATGCTGGTGCTGGCCCCAAGAGCTTTCAATGTCATGTTATACATGTTTATACTGGTTGCTATAGGTTCATCATAGACAATTTTAATTATAATAAAGAAATTCTGATATTTTACTTCTCTGATTACAGGTTTTTTTTTAAAGGCCAGATGCTGAATTTAATCAAATGCTTCCTAGCATTTAATTTAAATAATCACGTGATTTTTCTTCTTGAATTTTTATGATTTATTTGGAAGACATACTGACAGAGAATTTGATCCATTGGTTCATGTCCCAAATGATCACAACAACCAAGCTAGGCTAAGCTGAAGCCAAAAGTCAGGAACACCAACTAGGTCTCACACATGAGTGTCAGAGACTCAAGTATTTGGGTCATTTTCTGCTTTCCTAGGTACAACAGCAGGGAACTGGGCAAAATGTCAATCATTCAGGATTCAAACCACTCTGATATGGGACTCCAGCATCGCAACTGGCATCACAACTGGCATCACTGTGCCACAAGGGCAGCCATTGATTTTGAGTGTTTTTCTTTTTTAGGAAATAGCTTGATTGACAAGATTTGTATATACTTGAAAGGCAGTCATGAACACACACACACACAGAGAAAGAGAGAGAGGATGAATCTATCAGTGATGGCTAGGTCTGGGACAGGTTGAAGCAGGAGTCTTGACCTCCATCTGGGTCTCCACAAGGGTGCAGAGGGCCAAAGCCTTAGGTCATCTTTCACTGCATTCTCAGGCCTATTAGCAGGGAACTAGATCAGAAGTGCAGAAGGGGCTGGCGCTGTGGCGTAGCAGGTAAAGCCACTGCCTGCAGTGCCAGCTTCCCAAATGGATTCCAGTTTGAGTTCCAGCTGCTCCATTACTGATCCAGCTCTCTGCTGAAGTCTGGGAAAGCAGTAGAAAGTGATCCAAGTCCTTGGGCCCCTGCACCCATGTGGGAGACCCAGAGAAAGCTCCTGGCTCCTGAATTAGCTCAGATCCAACCATCGCGGCCATCTGGGGAGTGAACTAATGGATGGAAGACCTCTTTCTCTCTCTCTCTGACTCTGTCTCTCTGTAGCTCTGCCTTTCAAATAAATAAATACATCTTAAAAAATAAATACAGCAGTTAGTACATGAAGCCGTGCCCATGTAAGATGTCATCCTTGCAGGCAGTGGCCCCAAGATATATTTTTAATAACTGTAATGCTTGATATCTTAAGAATATTTCAATAGGTAAACACACACATAAATGGCATGCATCCCAGGGTTCATCCTTACCATTTGGGTAGGGGCTAAACACCAAGGACTCCTCAGTACCTCAACCCAGAACCACTCTCAGTGGGCTTATACATTACACTAAAGAATAAACTTGCTTTAAGTGTTCCACAAATAAAAATCAACAAAACGTGGCAATTGAACTCTCTAGGGAGCAACAGTGATGATGCAGTAAAACCGCAATCCAGTGAAGTATTGGCGCCTGTCTGTTGGGTCTTGTACCTACTCATGTGGGTTAAGGGAGCACAGGGAGGCTGAGGAGACTTCAGCTGACAAAACCTGTCCTTTGGAGGTTCAGAAAAGGGAGCAGCAGCACCTTTCTGTAACTTGGGGTCCCAGCAGGGAAATCTTGTGATGTTTCCTCCCAGTAGCACAGAGGCTGCTTCTCTCCTCCAGAGTCAGGCCCCAGACTCCAGGTCTCTACAAAAGTTAAATGTTCTTTTGCACCCCCAGCCAGTGCTGAAGTCTTCTATGACCCCTTGCTAGCTGACAGCTGCTGTCATTTCAGCATCCCTTGTGACCTGGAGGATGGATGGGCTCTTGTGGCAACAGTGTCCTGTTCAAAACTGAATCTCAGAGGAAACAGGTTTGGAGGAGTGGTATCTTGGTTTCAGAATATGAGGAACACTGTCAACATGTTAAGGTACTGTAGTGTCTGACACATATAACACCCCTTGACAAATACTTGCTATCCAAGGAGAACTCTCGAAACTTCTGGGGGGTGGGAGAATGCTGTTGTGGCATAGTGGGTTAAGCCACTTCCTGTGATGCCAGCATTCCCATGTGGGTGCCAATTTGAGTCTTGGATGCTCCATTTCTGATCCAGCTCCATGCTAGTGTGGCGTGTGGGAGATCTGGATGAAGCTCCTTGTTCGGGCTTCAGTTTGGCCCATTCCTGGATTTTGCAGGGATTTGTGGAGTGAACCAGTGGAAGGAAGGTCTCTCTCTGTCTCATCTCTCTCTCTCTTCTGTCTCATCTCTCTCTCTCTCTTTCTCTCTGTAACTCTGTGTTTCAAATAAGTAAATTTTTAAAAAGGACATTAAAAAAACCTGCCAAATATTCTACATGCTGGGCACAGGACCAGCTCCCAATGTCTTGGTTCCCCTTCATTGTAGCATTGTTATCACACCATTGCATTTGTTAGCTAGATGATTTCACAGACACAATCAGGAAGATACAGATTTCATTTAAAAAAGATTTATTTATTTATGTATTTATTTGAAAGGCAGAATGGCTGGCATTGTGGAGTAATGGGGAAAGCCACTGCCTGTGATGCTGGCATGCCATATGTTTATGTTCTGGCTGCTCCATTCCAATCCAGCTCCCTGCTAATGGTCTGGAAAAAGCAACAGAGGATGGCACAAGTGTTTGAGCCCCAACCACTCACATGGAGACTAGAAGAATCTCCAAACTCATGGCTTTAGCCTGAAACAGCACCAGCCATTGTAGCCATCTGGAGGGAGGGAACAAGCAGATGGAAGATTTCTCCCTCTGTATCTCTCCTTCTCTCTGTGGAACTCTGACTTTCAAAAGAAACAAATAAATATTTGAAAATTAAAAAAGGGTGAGTGATACAGAAGGAGAGAGACAGAGAGATATAGTTGAGAGAGAGAGAGAGAGAGAGAGAGAGATCTTCAATCTACTAATCTACTATTCAAATGGCCACAGTATCTGAGACTGAGCTAGGACAAATCCAGGAGCCTGCAACTCCATTCAGGTCTCCCATGTGAGTGTAGGGGCCAAAGTACTTAGGTGATGACTCCAGTGCTTTCCCACATGTATTAACAGGGAGTTGGATTGGAAGAAGAGAAATAGGACTCAAATGAATGCTCATACCAGATGCTGGTATTGCAGGTTGTGGCTGAACATTTGCACCACAGTGCTGAACATGGTTTTCAGATTTCTGTTGGTCACTGTGGATGTCATGTAGAAAGCATATTTTCTTGGAAGCAAGCAGTTAGACGGTTGCTCCAAAGACACCATGCTAATCTGTCATACAGATCTACATGTACTAGAAATCTCACATTGAGTATGCACACTGTCATCAAATGTCAGGCAATAGTAACATTTACTATGACACTGCAGTGGATGTTAAAGCCGTTTAGAGTGTGAACCAAACTTTGAAAAGTTGGTGGATGTTGGTGAAGCATGAAGACCTGCATAGTAGACATTCCTGTAATTTCAGTATTTGTCTAAGAAAGATACTTGCTTACAACAGCTTGAATTAGAGCATCTCCCTGAGTCTTATCCTTCTGTTGAAAGGATTCTGGGATGCAGCATTGGCATCATTGCTGAGGGTTTGCAATATGCTTAGTGTCTTGATCTATAAATATGCACATCTCCGCTGAATGGTGTGTGACTTGTCTGTGGGCTTTTTGTTGGGTCAGTCCATGTTGGGCTGTTTTGTTGCACTGGAGCTTACCCATGTCATGCAAAAGCTGGAAGTGATAAGTGATATCACATAGAGGCTGCTAAAGTAGCATGTGTGGCACTTTTCCTGCATCAAGTCAAAAGCCTATGCCCTCATTTACACCATGAGGAGAGTTAGAGACAGTGGGAGGATGTTAATAGGTGAGAAAACAAGAGCCCTGGGAACAGACCATCCAGAGAGGGGAGCACAAGAAGGAGACTAATATGTGAAAGAGCCTGAGACACTGGAACATTTGGAAGAAAAGACAAGCAAAGAAACAACCTGAGATGTGTTAAATATCCTCCAAGAACAAATCTGACTGAAACCTACATTTGTTCTCAGGAAAATAGACTTTTCTTCACCTTCCACTGCAGTTTAGCTCACAGGTTCCAGTGCAAATCTAGAGTAGGAAAGAATCATCAAGAACATGAACATAAAACTCACTTGCTGGGACTGGCATTGTGGTACAGCACATTAAACTATCACTTATGATGCCTGCATCCGCTATCAGAGTGCCAACTTGAATTCTAGCTGTGTTCTTTCTGATCCAATCTCCTAACCTGTGCCTAGGAATTAGCAGATAATGGCCTGATTACTTGACTCCTTGCCACCCACATGAAATACTCAGATGGGGTTCTTGACTTCTGGCTTCAGTCTGGCCCAGGTTCAACTGTTGAAGCCATTTAGGAGAGGGAACCAGTGAATGGAAATCTCTCTCTTTATCCCTCCCCTATGTATGTGTATCTCCCTTCTCACTCTGCCTTTCAGCAAAATAAATGAATCTCTAAAATATCTCCCTTCAGGATCAAGCATCTGGGGGATATTACACTTTAGGAAGAAGTGGATTGATTTGTTCAGAGTACTCAAAGCAGTTTCTTTTTTTTCTTTTTTTTCTTTTTTGACAGGCAGAGTGGACAGTGAGAGAAAGAGACAGAGAGAAAGGTCTTCCTTTGCCATTGGTTCACCCTCCAATGGCTGCTGTGGCTGGTGCACCACGCCTACTCAAAGGCAGGAGCCAGGTGCTTCTGCTGGTCTCCCATGGGGTGCAGGGCCCAAGCACTTGGGCCATCCTCCACTGTACTCCCTGGCCACAGCAGAGAGCTGGCCTGGAAGAGGGGCAACCAGGACAGTATCCGGTGCCCTGAACAGGACTAGAACCCAGTGTGCCGGCACTGCAAGGTGGAGGATTAGCCTATTGAGCTGCGGTGCCGGCCTTCAAAGCAGCTTCTTTATATCCCCATTCTTTGTACATACTTATGTTTTTATAGTACTTATTACAGCATCAGTGTGAATTTTCATTCATTTTCTCAAATCTAGTGTGTGACCTATTAAAAAGCAGCCTTCCTGATTGTGTGTCTTTTTGCTGCTCCATCCCAAATACTTAGAATAGTGTCTAGTGACTGACATGTGAAGATCATTTGTTGAATGAACAAACTGAACTATTTACTAAATGTTAATGAAGGAGCTTATGTGCAATCATTCCATTTATAAAATAAAGCTCAGCTGACTATGAAATGTTTATATTGTATAGAAAATATATATGAATTTGCAATCTGCCTTGAACTCAGTCATAAGCATCAGCATCCTGGTCTCCTTAATTTGTTGTGGGCAGTAAGAAGACTTCTGCCTGCTCTGTTTAAAGATCCCCATGGTTCTCAGTGTTCAGAGAGCTTTTCTGCTGGTGACCTTCCATGTCCACCTGGTTTCTCTTTGTACCAAGCCTGGACTTGAGGATTGTGATTGTGGCTATGGATCCCAGGTCAAAACTCAAAATGTACCCACTGAAATATTCTCTGATTTCCTTTTTGATTTCCTCTTCAAGCCAATGGCTGTTTGACACTGTGTGGATTGACATCCACATATGTGTGACTTTTCCCATTTTTCTGGAATTGATTTCTATTTTTATTCTATTAGAGTTATGAAAGACAATGATATGACTCCAATTTTCTAAATGTTGTTGATGCATATTTTCTGAATTAACAGATGATCCCACCTGGAGACTTTAGACAGCTGTTGAGAAGAACACATGTTCTGCCTCTGCCAGGTAGAATGCTCTCTGTGTAACTGTTAGGAAAAGTTGATTTATAATATTGTTCAAATCTACCATTCTTTATTGATTTCCCACCTAGGTATTCTATTCTGTGTTGAAAGTGGAGTATTGATATGTTCTGCTTGTTCCCTTGCTGTTTATCTCTTCAGAGCTGTCAACATTTGCTTATATATTCTGATGATCTGAGGTTGGGTATGCATGTTGTTCAACCTAGAAAAGTACACAGAGGAACACGCAAGAATATCAAGAATAATATGGAAACAAAATGAGGAATTCAAAAAACACATAGAACAATGAAGAAGAATCAATCAATTTTCAAGATGTAGAAAATGGTGAATAAAAAGAAAAAAATCAAATAGAAAACTTTTACTCCAAGGAACACAACAGAAGAAGTATTTTGTTATGCAGAAATGGGGTTGGACTTGTATGATCCTCCAGCTTTGATGCATTTCCCTGGCACAAATCCATGTCTTCTACTGAGAGCATCATTCCAGGACTTCTTCAGGGAGGGATCCATCCCACCTGTCAGTGCAAGTGGTAAGTGAGGATAGAACTAGCTCCTGCTGCAGGGGCAAGGGTCATGCTTGTTCTTCCTGCTGTGGCATTGTTGGTGCATGAGGAGTTGGGGCTCAGGGGTGCACATTTTAGGAGGGAATGTATAGGGCCCAGGATTTAGCCCTGGCTATGGACATCTCTGTGTTCAGCTCAAGGCACACCTGCTTCCACCTAAGTGTAAGATGCCCAGTGGTGACCACATTATGTTTCCCTCAAACACAGCCAGGAGGGAGGGAACCCAGGCCACACCCACACAGAACATGGCTTCTGCACTCTGTCATCAGTGTCTTTAGTGAGAGAGGATTGCATCTGATTCTTATTTCAAAAAAAATGACATAGCAACTCAGCAAAATGGAATCAGGGATGTTACTATTTTGAAAATGGGCAAATATAAGCGATTATACAAAATTAATAAGTATTAACTGCACTTCTGAGAAAGCATAACATTAACTTTTATGAGATGTGTATTTGGCCACTTTTCAAATCAACTTTTTTTTAAAGAGCTGTGTTGTTTATTTGAAAGGCAGAGTTAGAGAAAGAGAGGTAGACAGAAAGAGATCTTCATCTGCTGGTTCACTCCCCAAATGCCCAGAGTGGGCCGAGCTAGGCCAATCTGAATCCAGGAGCCAGGAGTTTCTTCCAGGTCCCCCATGTGGGTGAAGGGGCCCAAGTATTTGGGCCATCTTCCTCTGCTTTCCCAGGCACATTAGCAGAGAGTTGGATGCGAAGTGGAGCACCCAGGACTTGAACCGGCACCGTTGTGGGATGCTGACATTGCAGGCCAGGGCTTTAACCTGTTGTGCCACAGCTCTAGCCCCCATTTGACCACTTTTAAAATGTACTGTTAGTGTGGTCCTGACAAAAAAATATAGCTGATGAATTTTATCATCTTAAGTATTTCTGAGTGTATGGTTGAGTAGTATTGAGTATATGCACATTGCTGTGGGACCAATATTCAGAACTGTTTTTCCTTATGAGACTGAAACTCTCTACCCATTGAATGAAAGTTTTTTTTTTATAATTTCACCACCTCCAGATCCCAGCAATTGCCATTCTACTTGCCATTGCCCAGACTATGGAGTCTTTAGGAGGTATGGTGATATTTCAGGGTCACATAACTGAGAGGGTAGAGGGAACCCTCCTGGATCTCAGTTTGTCTCTGCAAAGCTGGGTTCGGATTATACCTGGAAACTCCCTCGGGTTTTCAGATTGGGCTATGTGGCATATATGTGTGTGATTATGGACATGGCATGAGGCAGATGGAGGATGAGACTTTGGAGAGGTCTTTTCTGCTGAGGAATCCCATGAAAGAGGATCCCAAGAAATGAAATCAATTTCTTGAGGAAAGTCTACAATAGGACCTGGAACTCAGGGTGTCTAAGCTTTCTTTGCTGAAGCCCATTGGAGAAAGCCATCTGTTCTGCTGCTTTGTCCTGACTTTCCAGGGGCCCAGACTCAAGATTTCCTGGATGTGAATACTTTATAACTGAGATATTGACTCAGCTCTTGCTATTGACACCTCGGGCATTTGGGCAGGAAGCATCCCATGGTGACATGGGTTGTCCCGAAGAAGGAAACTCTAGGCAAGGTCACCACTCTGATCCCATTTGGGCATTGCAACACTACTTCCCCTTTTGTGGGTATTTTTTGGGAGCCTCATGTAGGGTGTCCTGTCCCATCTAGGAACAATTTATTGGAAGAATTAAAATCTGGGTCAGCTGTTAGGTCTGCAATCTAGGTCATGACGGCAGAATGGGAAGAGGAATGTTGTGCTGGCACTCATGTTTTATGTGAATCCTAAGCTAGAGAAATGTTCACACAGAAATCTCTGCTCCACCTTGCTAACAGAAAGTTACCTGGAACAGAAAGAGTATTAATAGCCAGATGGGGTTATGATACCTCCAGACCTGGCTTTAGAACCACTGCAGGAAGTTGAAAATGTATTTAATGGAGTCATACACTTCTCCCTGGGTGATGGGCAATTTCACCACACTGACAATGAAGCCCAATGCTGATTCACCTTGAGTGCAAATGCAGAGGGATCTTTATAACCATGGCCAGTATTGGCCAATAAGACCTCCTGCTCCTGTTCTTTAAAAACAAACAAACAAAAAACCCAGGTGCATAATTTGATGAAGATAGAAAGATTTTCAGCTACATGTCCAGTGTCGGTGGTAATGTAAAATGATGCAACCACCACAGAAAACAGTTTGTTCTTCATTACATTGAAAATAAAATTTTTATATGATCTGATAATCTCAGTTCTGATTATATATCTGAAGTTATTTAAAGTTCAATATAAATAAGGTATTAGCACTATTTGCCACAGCATAATTCACTGTAGCCAAGACTTCTAGTGTGGCCTGCACTCACAGTGGAAAGTTATGCAGGCACAGAAGAAAAGAAAATTCTATGCCATGGATGAACAGTGAGGTTATTTTCCTAAGTGAAATTAGCAAACAACTATCAGTCCCCCAAGGACAAGGATTCCAACATATGAAGTATTTAAAGTAGTCAGAGAGGCCAGTGCTGTAGTGCAGTAGTTTAAAGCCCCACCCACAGTGTCAGCAATCCATATGGGTGCCTATTCAATTCCTGGCTATTCCACTTCTGACCCAGCTCTCTGTTATGGCCTGGGGAAGCAGTAGAAGATGGCCCAAGTCCTTGGTCCCCTGCACCTGCGTGGGAGATCTGGAAGAAGCTTCCAGAGCTCCTGGCTCCTGGCTTCAGATTGGCTCAGCACTAGCTGTTGTGGTCATTTGGGGAGTGAACCAGTGGATGGAAGATCGCTCTCTGGCTCCACCTCTCTCTGTAACTCTTTCAATTAAATAAAATAAATCTTTTTTAAAAAATAGAATATGAGAAGCATAAAGTAGAAGGGTAGTTATGGATGGTAGGGAGGGTATGCTATTCAGTAGAAATGGAATTTTTAGATGAAAAAATCCTAGAGATCTGGTGTGTGTGTGTAGACACATGTACATGTCACTTACATTAGAGTGACATCTGTGCTTGTGAGATACAGTACTCAAGCCCTCTTCTACCTGACCTTGTATAAGAAAAGGGCTCCCCCTCTTGGTCTTTGGTCACTCTTCAGGTGCTTGTGAGTAGGATTGGTGGCAAGCTATTCCAAAATATGTGGAGATTCATGATTAGAGTCATCTAGGAATACTGGAAAAGACTGCAATGCAATATCTCCTCTCTCCCCAGCTTGGTCTCCTTAGTTTCTACACTGTATTTTGGTGAGAATACAAGAAGATACACCAATCTCTGATGAGTTTATGACAATACAATTGAAATAGAATCCTATGAATGGATCTTCCTTTACAGAAAAGTATCATCTTGGCCTGAGACTTCTAAATGCATCCAACAATATTAGTTCCAGTTTTATTTATTTTATTTTATTTGTTTAAAGATTTATTGACTTATTTGAAAATCAGAGTTACATAGAGAGGCAGAGAGAGAGACAGAGAGACAGAGAGGGAGGTCTTCCTCTGATGGTTTACTCCCCTATTGGCTGCGACAGCCAGAACTGAACCAATCTGAAGCCAGGAGCTAGGAGCTTCTTTCAGTTCTCCTACATGGGTGCAGGGGCTCAAGGACTTGGGCCATCTTCCACTGCCTTCCCATGCCACAGAAGAAAGCTGGACGGGAAGAGGAGCAACCGGGACAGAATCCAGCACCCCAACCAGGACTAGAACCTGGGGTGCCAGCGCCGCAGGTGGAAGATTAACCAAATGAGCTGTGGTGCTGGCCTCCCAGGCAGGTTTGTAAAGATGGCCAAATGTGACTGTGGAGAATAAGATTTCTGCCAAAGCAAAGACATTTTCTTCCTAGTACACAGTGTGTGGCTGCAGGGACTAAGTATAGTTTATGGTCCACTAACAAGAAGAGCACTGAGCCTTGTGGGAAGGTTGGCTTCCCGAAGATATGCAGCTGCTTTTCTAGACATGCTTATCTAATATGTCTTGCTAAACATGTTCCAGAAAATCTTTGGAGTTAGATGAACACATGCATGAGCTGTACATTTTGTGGTTGTAATCCTTTTTTTTATTATTATTTTTCTCACAGACATAGTGAAAGAGAGAGACAGGGAGAAAGGTCTTCCTTCCATTGGTTCACACCCAAATAGCTGCTGTGGCTGGTGCTGCAAAGATCCTAAGCCAGCAGCCAGGTGCATCCTTCTGGTCTCCCATGGGTGCAGGGCCCAAGTACTTGGGCCATCCTCCACTACACTCATGGACCACAGCAGAAAGCTGCACTACAGGAGGAGCAAGCAGGACAGAATCTGGCCACAGACGTGGACTAGAACCCATGGTGCCAGCGCTACAGGTGCCTCCTCTGGCAGTTAACCAAAGGGTTGGCACCGGCTGCGCCTCAGAGCCAACCTCCCTCCCTCGCTCCCTCCCTCCCTCTGGTTGGGCACTGCAAGCCACATACCCACTTTTGTCCCCTGTGTCCCTGGAGGCCGCAGCGCGATTTGGGTTTTGGCGCGGACGGGCCCCTCTCGGCTTCCGTAGTCCATTCGCCCACGGAGCCTGCAAGACCACTGGCTCTAAGAGGCTACCCAGGTGGTGATGCCAACTGCCCCCAGGTGCTGGCTAGCGGCCAGCCACGAGGAAGGACACATACCTGCGGGTGTAGCAGGGCCACACACACTGAGTGCCCTGAGTGCCTCCCCAGGTTGCAAATGAGCCCTCCGGGAATCCTACCCTGCCCTAGGGATTTGTCAGGCAAGGCCGACCCAGAATGGGTGCGTGGGGAGGGCTGCTGCTGGCACACACCCACTCCTGAAGCCCACTAGGGTGGTCCAAGGGAGATGAGCTCGTAGCTCCGTCAGGGCTGTCCCAGCAGGGCTTCCTGAGGGTGGACGAACATGCCCGCGGGCCCTCATGTGTTGCCTGCAGGCCCCGGGGGCGGGCCCTGCTGAGTCCCCGAGTGCCTCCTGGGTTCCTGCCACCACCCTTGGGCCGGTATGAGGTGCCACCTTGTGCGTAGAAGCCCTGCACACAGGCAAGAAGCCCCCAAGGCCCGCGGGCGCCCCCGACCCTGGAGACCCCTGGCTAGCTGCAGCCACAGGGAACGGGGGTTCTGAGATGGCAGCCCCAATTCCCGAAGCATCCACGGGCAGTTCCCCGAAGGGCTGACACCTGCTGCGCCTCAGCAGCCAGCCAACCTCCCTCCCTCTGATCGGGCACTGCAAGCAACACAGCCACTTGTGTCCCCTTGTGCCTCAGCAGCCAGCCTCCCTCCCTCACTCCCTGCCTCCCTCTGGTCGGGCACTGCAAGCCACACAGCCACTTGTGTCCCCTGTGTCCCTGGAGGCCGCAGTGCATTTTGGGTTTTGGAGCGGACGGGCCCCGCTCGGCTTCCGTAGTCCATTTGCCCCCGGAGCCTGCCAGACCCCTGGCTCTAGGAGGCTGCCCAGGCGGCACTGCCAACAGCCCCCAGGTGCTGGCTAGCCGCAGTGGCCGGCCACGGGAGGAGCACACACACCTGCGGGTGTCCGCGGGCCACACACACGGACTGCCCTGCGCCTCCTCGGGTTGCAAATAGGCCACCCGGGAAGCCTCGCCCGCCCTAGGGGCTTGTCGGGCGGGGCCTACGCACGGTGGGTGAGTGGGGAGGGCTGCTGCTGGCACACACCCACTCCTGAAGCCCACTGGGGTACGGTCCAAGGGCGATGAGCTCGGAGCTCGGGCACGGGCTGTCCCAGCAGGGCCTCCCGAGGGTGGGCCGATACGCCAGCCGGCCCCCCTAAAGGCACAGGGGCCTAGCCCTCTTGCGTCCCCCAGCACCTGCTGGGTTCCCGCCACCACCCTTGGGCCGGGATGAGGTACCACCTTGTGCGTGGAAGCCCCACCCACAGGCAAGAAGCCCCCAAGGCCCGCGGGCGGGCCGGACCCTGCAGGCCCGCTGCAGCCACAGGGAACGGGATGTCAGAGTGGGCAGCCCCCACTGCCCAAGCCTCCGCTGCCAGTTCCCCGAAGGGCTGATGGCGGCTGCGCCTCAGCAGCCAGACTCCCTCCCTCCCTCCCTGCCTCCCTCTGGTCGGGCACTGCAAGCCACACAGCCACTTGTGTCCCCTGTGTCCCTGGAGGCCGCAGCGCATTTTGGGTTTTGGCACGGACGGGCCCCTCTCGGCTTCTGTAGTCCATTTGCCCCCGGAGCCTGCCAGACCCCTGGCTCTAGGAGGCTGCCCAGGTGGCGCTGCCAACAGCCCACAGGTGCTGGCTAGCCGCAGCGGCCGGTCACTGGGGGAGCACACAGACCTGCGGGTGTCCACCGGCCGCACACACGGACTACCCCGCGCCTCCTCGGGTTGCAAATAGGCCCCCCGGGAAGCCTCGCCCGCCCTAGGGGCTTGTCGGGCGGGGCCGATGCACGGTGGGTGAGTGGGGAGAGCTGCTACTGGCACACACCCACTCCTGAAGCCCACTGGGGTACGGTCCAAGGGCGATGAGCTCGGAGCTCGGGCACGGGCTGTCCCTGCAGGGCCTCCCGAGGGTGGACCGATACGCCCGCTGGCCCCCCTAAAGGCCCGGCGACCTAGCCCTCTTGCGTCCCCAGCACCTGCTGGATTCCTGCCACCACCCTTGGGCCAGGATGAGGGCCACCTTGTGCGTGGAAGCCCAGCCCACAGGCAAGAAGCCCCCAAGTCCCGCAGGCGCGCCGGACCCTGCAGGCCCGCTGCAGCCACAGGGAACGGGATGTCTGAGTGGGCAGCCCCCACTGCCCAAGCCTCCGCCGCCAGTTCCCCGAAGGGCTGGTGGCGGCTGTGCCTCAGCAGCCAGCCTCCCTCCCTCCATTCCTGCCTCCCTCTGGTCGGGCACTGCAAGCCACACAGCCACTTGTGTCCCCTGTGTCCCTGGAGGCCGCAGCGCGTTTTGGGTTTTGGCGCGGACGGGCCCCTCTCGGCTTCCGTAGTCCATTTGCCCACGGAGCCTGCCAGAATCCTGGCTCTAGGAGGCTGCCAAGGAGGCGCTAGCAACAGCCCCCAGGTGCTGGCTAGCTGCAGCGGCCGGCAACGGGGGGAGCACACAGACCTGCGGGTGTCCCCGGGCCGCACACACGGACTGCCCCGCACTTCCTCATGTTGCAAATAGGCCCCCCGGGAATCGTCATCCGCCCTTGGGTCTTTTCGGGTGGGGCCGATGCACAGTGGGTGAGTGGGGAGGGCTGCTGCTGGCACACACCCACTCCTGAAGCCCACTGGGGTACGGTCCAAGGGCGATGAGCTCGGAGCTCGGGCACGGGCTGTCCCAGCAGGGCCTCCCGAGGGTGGACCAATACGCCCGCCGGCCCCCCTAAATGCCCGGGGGCCTAGCCCTCTTGCGTCCCCCAACACCTGCTGGGTTCCCGCCACCACCCTTGGGCCGGGATGAGGTGCCACCTTGTGCGTGGAAGCCCCGCCCACAGGCAAGAAGCCCCCAAGGCCCGCGGGCGCGCCCGACCTTGCAGCCCCGCTGCAGCCACAGGGAACGGGATGTCAGAGTGGGCAGCCCCCACTGCCCAAGCCACCGCTGCCAGTTCCCCGAAGGGCTGGTGGCGGCTGCGCCTCAGCAGCCAGCCTCCCTCCCTCCCTCCCTGCCTCTCTCTGGTCGGGCACTGCAAGCCACACAGCCACTTGTGTCCCCTGTGTCCCTGGAGGCTGCAGCGCATTTTGGGTTTTGGCGCGGACGGGCCCCTCTCGGGTCCATAGTCCTTTTGCCCCCGGAGCCTGCCAGACCCCTGGCTCTAGGAGGCTGCCCAGGCAGCGCTGCCAACAGCCCCCAGGTGCTGGCTAGCCACAGCGGCCGGCAACTGGGGGAGCACACACACCTGCGGGTGTCCACGGGCCGCAAACACGGACTGCCCCGCGCCTCCTCGGGTTGCAAATAGGCCCCGCGGGAAGCCTCGCCCGCCCTAGGTCCTTGTCGGGCGGGGCCGATGCACGGTGAGTGAGTGGGGAGGGCTGCTGCTGGCACACACCCACTCCTGAAGCCCACTGGGGTACGGTCCAAGGGCGATGAGCTCGGAGCTCGGGCACGGGCTGTCCCAGCAGGGCCTCCCGAGGGTGGACCGATACGCCCGCCGGCCACCCTAAAGGCCCGGGGGCCTAGCCCTCTTGCGTCCCCCAGCACCTGCTGGGTTCCCGCCACCACCCTTGGGCCGGGATGAGGTACCACCTTGTGCGTGGAAGCCCCGCCCACACGCAAGAAGCCCCCAAGGTCCGCGGGCGCGCCCAACCCTGCAGGCCCGCTGCAGCCACAGGGAACGGGATGTCTGAGTGGGCAGCCCCCACTGCCCAAGCCTCTGCTGCCAGTTCCCCGAAGGGCTGGTGGCGGCTGCGCCTCAGCAGCCAGCCTCCCTCCCTCCCTCCCTGATCCCTCTGGTCGGGCACTGCAAGCCACACAGCCACTTGTGTCCCCTGTGTCCCTGGAGGCCGCTTCGGGAATGGGGCCTGCCAACTCACAACCCCCGTTCCCTGTGGCTGCAGCCGGCCAGGGGGCTCCAGGGTCGGGTGCGCCGCGGGCCTGGGGGGCTTCTTGCCTGTGTGCAGGGCTTCTACGCACAAGGTGGCACCTCATCAAGGCCCAAGGGTGGTGGCAGGAACCCAGGTGGCTCTCGGGGACTCGGCAGGGCCTGCCCCTGGGGCCTGCCCGCAACACCTGATTGCCCGCGGGCGTGTCCGTCCACCCTCAGAAAGCTCTGCTGGGACAGCCCTGACCGAGCTCCAAGCTCATCGCCCTTGGACCGCCCCAGTGGGCTTCAGGAGTGGGTGTGTGCCAGCAACAGCCCTCCCCACTCACCCACCGTGCGTCGGCCCCGCCCGACAAGCCCCTAGGGTGGGCGGGGCTTCCCGGGGGGCCTATTTGCAACACCGGGAAGCACGGGGCAGTCCGTGTGTGCGACCCGGGGACACCCGCAGGTGTGTGTGCTCCCCCCGTGGCCGGCCGCTGCGGCTAGCCAGCACCTGGGGGCTGTTGGACGCGCCGCCTGGGCAGCCTCCTAGAGCCAGGGGTCTGGCAGGCTCCGGGGGCAAATGGACTACGGAAGCCGAGAGGGGCCCGTCCGCGCCAAAACCCAAAACGCGCTGCGGCCTCCAGGGAGGGACACAGGGGACACAAGTGGCTGTGTGGCTTGCAGTGCCCGACCAGAGGGAGGGAGGTTGGCTGGCTGCTGAGGCGCAGCAGGTGTCAGCCCTTCGGGGAACTGCCCGTGGATGCTTCGGGAATGGGGCCTGCCAACTCAGAACCCCCGTTCCCTGTGGCTGCATCCGGCCAGGGGCCTCCAGGGTCGGGTGCGCCGCGGGCCTGGGGGGCTTCTTGCCTGTGTGCAGGGCTTCTACGCACAAGGTGGCACCTCATCCCGGCCCACGGGTGGTGGCAGGAACCCAGGTGGCGCTCGGGGACTCGGCAGGGCCCGCTCCCGGGGCCTGCCCGCAACATCTGATTGCCCGCGGGCGTGTCCGTCCACTCTCAGAAAGCTCTGCTGGGACAGCCCTGACCGAGCTCCGAGCTCATCGCCCTTGGACCGCCTCAGTGGGCTTCAGGAGTGGGTGTGTGCCAGCAGCAGCCCTCCCCACTCACCCACCGTGCGTCGGCCCCGCCCGACAAGCCCCTAGGGCGGGCGGGGCTTCCCGGGGGGCCTATTTGCAACGCCGGGAAGCGCGGGGCAGTCCGTGTGTGCGGCCCGGGGACACCCGCAGGTGTGTGTGCTCCCCCCGTGGCCGGCCGCTGCGGCTAGCCAGCACCTGGGGGCTGTCGGCAGCGCCGCCTGGGCAGCCTCCTAGAGCCAGGGGTCTGGCAGGCTCCGGGGGCAAATGGACTACGGAAGCCGAGAGGGGCCCGTCCGCGCCAAAACCCAAAACGCGCTGCGGCCTCCAGGGAGGGACACAGGGGAAACAAGTGGCTGTGTGGCTTGCAGTGCCCGACCAGAGGGAGGGAGGTTGGCTGGCTGCTGAGGCGCAGCAGGTGTCAGCCCTTCGGGGAACTGCCCGTGGATGCTTCGGGAATGGGACCTGCCAACTCAGAATCCCCGATCCCTGTGGCTGCAGCCGGCCAGGGGCCTCCAGGGTCGGGTGCGCCGCGGGCCTGGGGGGCTTCTTGCCTGTGTGCAGGGCTTCTACGCACAAGGTGGCACCTCATCCAGGCCCAAGGGTGGTGGCAGGAACCCAGGTGGCGCTCGGGGACTCGGCAGGGCCCGCCCCCGGGGCCTGCCCGCAACACCTGATTGACCGCGGGCGTGTCCGTCCACCCTCAGAAAGCTCTGCTGGGACAATGCTGACCGAGCTCATAGCTCATCGCCCTTGGACCGCCCCAGTGGGCTTTAGGAGTGGGTGTGTGCCAGCAGCAGCCCTCCCCACTCACCCACCGTGCGTCGGCCCCGCCCGACAAGCCCCTAGGGCGGGCGGGGCTTCCCGGGGGGCCTATTTGCAACGCCGGGAAGTGCGGGGCAGTCCGTGTGTGCGGCCCGGGGACACCCGCAGGAGTGTGTGCTCCCCCCGTGGCCGGCCGCTGCGGCTAGCCAGCACCTGGGGGCTGTCGGCAGCGCCGCCTGGGCAGCCTCCTAGAGCCAGGGGTCTGGCAGGCTCCAGGGACAAATGTACTACGGAAGCCGAGAGGGGCCCGTCCGCGCCAAAACCCAAAACGCGCTGCGGCCTCCAGGGAGGGACACAGGGGACACATGTGGCTGTGTGGCTTGCACTGCCCGACCAGAGGGAGGGAGGTTGGCTGGCTGCTGAGGCGCAGCAGGTGTCAGCCCTTCGGGGAACTGCCCGTGGATGCTTCGGGAATGGGGCCTGCCAACTCACAACCCCCGTTCCCTGTGGCTGCAGCCGGCCAGGGGGCTCCAGGGTCGGGTGCGCCGTGAGCCTGGGGGGCTTCTTGCCTGTGTGCAGGGCTTCTACGCACAAGGTGGCACCTCATCCCGGCCCAAGGGTGGTGGCAGGAACCCAGGTGGCTCTCGGGGACTCGGCAGGGCCTACCCCTGGGGCCTGCCCAGTACACCTGATTGCCCGCGGGCGTGTCCGTCCACCCTCAGAAAGCTCTGCTGGGACAGCCCTGACCGAGCTGTGAGCTCATCGCCCTTGGACCGCCCCAGTGGGATTCAGGAGTGGGTGTGTGCCAGCAGCAGCCCTCCCCACTCACCCACCGTGCGTCGGCCCCGCCCGACAAGCCCCTAGGGCGGGCGGGGCTTCCCGGGGGGCCTATTTGCAACACCGGGAAGCGCGGGGCAGTCCGTGTGTGCGGCCCGGGGACACCCGAGGATGTGTGTGCTCCCCCCGTGGCCGGCCGCTGCGGCTAGCCAGCACCTGGGGGCTGTCGGCAGCGCCGCCTGGGCAGCCTCCTAGAGCCAGGGGTCTGGCAGGCTCCGGGGGCAAATGGACTACGGAAGCCGAGAGGGGCCCGTCCGCGCCAAAACCCAAAACGCGCTGCGGCCTCCAGGGAGGGACACAGGGGACACAAGTGGCTGTGTGGCTTGCAGTGCCCGACCAGAGGGAGGGAGGTTGGCTGGCTGCTGAGGCGCAGCAGGTGTCAGCCCTTCGGGGAACTGCCCGTGGATGCTTCGGGAATGGGGCCTGCCAACTCAGAACCCCCGTTCCCTGTGGCTGCAGCCGGCCAGGGGGCTCCAGGGTCGGGTGCGCCGCGGGCCTGGGGGGCTTCTTGCCTGTGTGCAGGGCTTCTACGCACAAGGTGGCACCTCATCCCGGCCCAAGGGTGTTGGCAGGAACCCAGGTGCCACTCGGGGACTCGGCAGGGCCCGCCCCAGAGGCCTGCCCGCAACACCTGATTGCCCGCGGGCGTGTCCGTCCACCCTCAGAAAGCTCTGCTGGGACAGCCCTGACCGAGCTCCGAGCTCATCGCCCTTGGACCGCCCCAGTGGGCTTCAGGAGTGGGTGTGTGCCAGCAGCAGCCCTCCCCACTCACCCACCGTGCGTCGGCCCCACCCGACAAGCCCCTAGGGCGGGCAGGGCTTCCCGGGGGGCCTATTTGCAACGCCGGGAAGCGCGGGGCAGTCTGTGTGTGCGGCCCGGGCACACCCGCAGGTGTGTGTGCTCCCCCCGTGGCCGGCCGCTGCGGCTAGCCAGCACCTGGGGGCTGTCGGCAGCGCCGCCTGGGCAGCCTCCTAGAGCCAGGGGTCTGGCAGGCTCTGGGGGCAAATGGACTACGGAAGCCGAGAGGGGCCCGTCCGCGCCAAAACCCAAAACGCGCTGCGGCCTCCAGGGAGGGACACAGGGGACACAAGTGGCTGTGTGGCTTGCAGTGCCCGACCAGAGGGAGGGAGGTTGGCTGGCTGCTGAGGCGCAGCAGGTGTCAGCCCTTCGGGGAACTGCATGTGGATGCTTCGGGAATGGGGCCTGCCAACTCAGAACCCCCGTTCCCTGTGGCTGCAGCCGGCCAGGGGGCTCCAGGGTCGGGTGCGCCGCGGGCCTGGGGGGCTTCTTGCCTGTGTGCAGGGCTTCTACGCACAAGGTGGCACCTCATCCCGGCCCAAGGGTGGTGGCAGGAACCCAGGTGGCGCTCGGGGACTCGGCAGGGCCCGCCCCCGGGGCCTGCCCGCAACACCTGATTGCCCACGGGCGTGTCCGTCCACCCTCAGAAAGCTCTGCTGGGACAGCCCTGACCGAGCTCCGAGCTCATCGCCCTTGGACCGCCCCAGTGGGCTTCAGGAGTGGGTGTGTGCCAGCAGCAGCCCTCCCCACTCACCCACCGTGCGTCGGCCCCTCCCGACAAGCCCCTAGGGCGGGCGGGGCTTCCCGGGGGGCCTATTTGCAACGCCGGGAAGCGCGGGGCAGTCCGTGTGTGCGGCCCGGGGACACCCGCAGGAGTGTGTGCTCCCCCCGTGGCCGGCCGCTGCGGCTAGCCAGCACCTGGGGGCTGTCGGCAGCGCCGCCTGGGCAGCCTCCTAGAGCCAGGGGTCTGGCAGGCTCCGGGGGCAAATGGACTACGGAAGCCGAGAGGGGCCCGTCCGCGCCAAAACCCAAAACGCGCTGCGGCCTCCAGGGAGGGACACAGGGGACACAAGTGGCTGTGTGGCTTGCAGTGCCCGACCAGAGGGAGGGAGGTTGGCTGGCTGCTGAGGCGCAGCAGGTGTCAGCCCTTCGGGGAACTGCCCGTGGATGCTTCGGGAATGGGGCCTGCCAACTCAGAACCCCCGTTCCCTGTGGCTGCAGCCGGCCAGGGGGCTCCAGGGTCGGGTGCGCCGCGGGCCTGGGGGGCTTCTTGCCTGTGTGCAGGGCTTCTACGCACAAGGTGGCACATCATCCCGGCCCAAGGGTGGTGGCAGGAACCCTGGTGGCGCTCGGGGACTCGGCAGGGCCCGCCCACGGGGCCTGCCCACACCTGATTGCCCGCGGGCGTGTCCGTCCACCCTCAGAAAGCTCTGCTGGGACAGCCCTGACCGAGCTCCGAGCTCATCGCCCTTGGACCGCCCCAGTGGGCTTCAGGAGTGGGTGTGTGCCAGCAGCAGCCCTCCCCACTCACCCACCATGCGTCGGCCCCGCCCGACAAGCCCCTAGGGCGGGCGGGGCTTCCCGGGGGGCCTATTTACAACGCCGGGAAGTGCGGGGCAGTCCGTGTGTGCGGCCCGGGGACACCCGCAGGTGTGTGTGCTCCCCCCGTGGCCGGCCGTTGCGGCTAGCCAGCACCTGGGGGCTGTCGGCAGCGCCGCCTGGGCAGCCTCCTAGAGCCAGGGGTCTGGCAGGCTCCGGGGGCAAATGGACTACGGAAGCCGAGAGGGGCCCGTCCGCGCCAACACCCAAAACGCGCTGCGGCCTCCAGGGAGGGACACAGGGGACACAAGTGGCTGTGTGGCTTGCAGTGCCCGACCAGAGGGAGGGAGGTTGGCTGGCTGCTGAGGCGCAGCAGGTGTCAGCCCTTCGGGGAACTGCCCGTGGATGCTTCGGGAATGGGGCCTGCCAACTCAGAACCCCCGTTCCCTGTGGCTGCAGCCGGCCAGGGGGCTCCAGGGTCGGGTGCGCCGCGGGCCTGGGGGGCTTCTTGCCTGTGTGCAGGGCTTCTACGCACAAGGTGGCACCTCATCCCGGCCCAAGGGTGGTGGCAGGAACCCAGGTGGCGCTCGGGGCCTCGGCAGGGCCCGCCCCCGGGGCCTGCCCGCAACACCTGATTGCCCGCGGGCGTATCCGTCCACCCTCAGAAAGCTCTGCTGGGACAGCCCTGACCGAGCTCCGAGCTCATCGCCCTTGGACCGCCCCAGTGGGCTTCAGGAGTGGGTGTGTGCCAGCAGCAGCCCTCCCCACTCACCCTCCGTGCATCGGCCCTGCCCGACAAGCCCCTAGGGCGGGCGGGGCTTCCCGGGGGGCCGATTTGCAACGCCGGGACGTGCGGGGCAGTCCGTGTGTGCGGCCCGGGGACACCCGCAGGTGTGTGTGCTCCCCCCGTGGCCGGCCGCTGCGGCTAGCCAGCACCTGGGGGCTGTCGGCAGCGCCGCCTGGGCAGCCTCCTAGAGCCAGGGGTCTGGCAGGCTCCGGGGGCAAATGGACTATGGAAGCCGAGAGGGGCCTGTCCGCGCCAAAACCCAAAACGCGCTGCGGCCTCCAGGGAGGGACACAGGGGACACAAGTGGCTGTGTGGCTTGCAGTGCCCGACCAGAGGGAGGGAGGTTGGCTGGCTGCTGAGGCGCAGCAAGTGTCAGCCCTTCGGGGAACTGCCCGTGGATGCTTCGGGAATGGGGCCTGCCAACTCAGAACCCCCGTTCCCTGTGGCTGCAGCCGGCCAGGGGGCTCCAGGGTCGGGTGCGCCGCGGGCCTGGGGGGCTTCATGCCTGTGTGCAGGGCTTCTACGCACAAGGTGGCACCTCATCCCGGCCCAAGGGTGGTGGCAGGAACCCAGGTGGCGCTCGGGGACTCGGCAGGGCCCGCCTCCGGGGCCTGCCCGCAACACCTGATGGAACGCGGGCGTGTCCGTCCACCCTCAGAAAGCTCTGCTGGGACAGCCCTGACCGAGCTGCGAGCTCATCGCCCTTGGACCGCCCCAGTGGGCTTCAGGAGTGGGTGTGTGCCAGCAGCAGCCCTCCCCACTCACCCACCGTGCGTCGGCCCCGCCCGACAAGCCCCTAGGGCGGGCGGGGCTTCCCGGGGGGCCTATTTGCAACGCCGGGAAGCGCGGGGCAGTCCGTGTGTGCGGCCCGGGGACACCCGCAGGTGTGTGTGCTCCCCCCGTGGCCGGCCGCTGCGGCTAGCCAGCACCTGGGGGCTGTCGGCAGCGCCGCCTGGGCAGCCTCCTAGAGCCAGGGGTCTGGCAGGCTCCGGGGGCAAATGGACTACGGAAGCCGAGAGGGGCCCGTCCGCGCCAAAACCCAAAACGCGCTGCGGCCTCCAGGGAGGGACACAGGGGACACAAGTGGCTGTGTGGCTTGCAGTGCCCGACCAGAGGGAGGGAGGTTGGCTGGCTGCTGAGGCGCAGCAGGTGTCAGCCCTTCGGGGAACTGCCCGTGGATGCTTCGGGAATGGGGCCTGCCAACTCAGAACCCCCGTTCCCTGTGGCTGCAGCCGGCCAGGGGGCTCCAGGGTCGGGTGCGCCGCGGGCCTGGGGGGCTTCTTGCCTGTGTGCAGGGCTTCTACGCACAAGGTGGCACCTCATCCCGGCCCAAGGGTGGTGGCAGGAACCCAGGTGGCGCTCGGGGCCTCGGCAGGGCCCGCCCCCGGGGCCTGCCCGCAACACCTGATTGCCCGCGGGCGTGTCCGTCCACCCTCAGAAAGCTCTGCTGGGACAGCCCTGACCGAGCTCCGAGCTCATCGCCCTTGGACCGCCCCAGTGGGCTTCAGGAGTGGGTGTGTGCCAGCAGCAGCCCTCCCCACTCACCCACCATGCGTCGGCCCCGCCCGACAAGCCCCCAGGGCGGGCGGGGCTTCCCAGGGGGCCTATTTGCAACGCCGGGAAGCGCGGGGCAGTCCGTGTGTGCGGCCCGGGGACACCCACAGGTGTGTGTGCTCCCCCCGTGGCCGGCCGCTGCGGCTAGCCAGCACCTGGGGGCTGTCGGCAGCGCCGCCTGGGCAGCCTCCTAGAGCCAGGGGTCTGGCAGGCTCCGGGGGCAAATGGACTACGGAAGCCGAGAGGGGCCCGTCCGCGCCAAAACCCAAAACGCGCTGCGGCCTCCAGGGAGGGACACAGGGGACACAAGTGGCTGTGTGGCTTGCAGTGCCCGACCAGAGGGAGGGAGGTTGGCTGGCTGCTGAGGCGCAGCAGGTGTCAGCCCTTCGGGGAACTGCCCGTGGATGCTTCGGGAATGGGGCCTGCCAACTCAGAACCCCCGTTCCCTGTGGCTGCATCCGGCCAGGGGGCTCCAGGGTCGGGTGCGCCGCGGGCCTGGGGGGCTTCTTGCCTGTGTGCAGGGCTTCTACGCACAAGGTGGCACCTCTTCCCGGTCCAAGGGTGGTGGCAGGAACCCAGGTGGCGCTCGGGGACTCGGCAGGGCCCGCCCCCGGGGCCTGCCCGCAACACCTGATTGCCCGCGGGCGTGTCCGTCCACCCTCAGAAAGCTCTGCTGGGACAGCCCTGACCAAGCTCCGAGCTCATCGCCCTTGGACCGCCCCAGTGGGCTTCAGGAGTGGGTGTGTGCCAGCAGCAGCCCTCCCCACTCACCCACCGTGCATCGGCCCTGCCCGACAAGCCCCTAGGGCGGGCGGGGCTTCCCGGGGGGCCGATTTGCAACGCCGGGACGTGCGGGGCAGTCCGTGTGTGCGGCCCGGGGACACCCGCAGGTGTGTGTGCTCCCCCCGTGGCCGGCCGCTGCGGCTAGCCAGCACCTGGGGGCTGTCGGCAGCGCCGCCTGGGCAGCCTCCTAGAGCCAGGGGTCTGGCAGGCTCCGGGGGCAAATGGACTATGGAAGCCGAGAGGGGCCTGTCCGCGCCAAAACCCAAAACGCGCTGCGGCCTCCAGGGAGGGACACAGGGGACACAAGTGGCTGTGTGGCTTGCAGTGCCCGACCAGAGGGAGGGAGGTTGGCTGGCTGCTGAGGCGCAGCAGGTGTCAGCCCTTCGGGGAACTGCCCGTGGATGCTTCGGGAATGGGGCCTGCCAACTCAGAACCCCCGTTCCCTGTGGCTGCAGCCGGCCAGGGGGCTCCAGGGTCGGGTGCGCCGCGGGCCTGGGGGGCTTCTTGCCTGTGTGCAGGGCTTCTACGCACAAGGTGGCACCTCATCCCGGCCCAAGGGTGGTGGCAGGAACCCAGGTGGCGCTCGGGGACTCGGCAGGGCCCGCCTCCGGGGCCTGCCCGCAACACCTGATGGCCCGCGGGCGTGTCCGTCCACCCTCAGAAAGCTCTGCTGGGACAGCCCTGACCGAGCTGCGAGCTCATCGCCCTTGGACCGCCCCAGTGGGCTTCAGGAGTGGGTGTGTGCCAGCAGCAGCCCTCCCCACTCACCCACCGTGCGTCGGCCCCACCCGACAAGCCCCTAGGGCGGGCGGGGCTTCCCGGGGGCCTATTTGCAACGCCGGGAAGCGCGGGGCAGTCCGTGTGTGCGGCCCGGGGACACCCGCAGGTGTGTGTGCTCCCCCCGTGGCCGGCCGCTGCGGCTAGCCAGCACCTGGGGGCTGTCGGCAGCGCTGCCTGGGCAGCCTCCTAGAGCCAGGGGTCTGGCAGGCTCCGGGGGCAAATGGACTACGGAAGCCGAGAGGGGCCCGTCCGCGCCAAAACCCAAAACGCGCTGCGGCCTCCAGGGAGGGACACAGGGGACACAAGTGGCTGTGTGGCTTGCAGTGCCCGACCAGAGGGAGGGAGGTTGGCTGGCTGCTGAGGCGCAGCAGGTGTCAGCCCTTCGGGGAACTGCCCGTGGATGCTTCGGGAATGGGGCCTGCCAACTCAGAACCCCCGTTCCCTGTGGCTGCAGCCGGCCAGGGGGCTCCAGGGTCGGGTGCGCCGCGGGCCTGGTGGGCTTCTTGCCTGTGTGCAGGGCTTCTACGCACAAGGTGGCACCTCATCCCGGCCCAAGGGTGGTGGCAGGAACCCAGGTGGCGCTCGGGGACTCGGCAGGGCCCGCCCCCGGGGCCTGCCCGCAACACCTGATTGCCCGCGGGCGTGTCCGTCCACCCTCAGAAAGCTCTGCTGGGACAGCCCTGACCGAGCTCCGAGCTCATCGCCCTTGGACCGCCCCAGTGGGTTTCAGGAGTGGGTGTGTGCCAGCAGCAGCCCTCCCCACTCACCCACTGTGCGTCGGCCCCGCCCGACAAGCCCCTAGGGTGGGCGCGGCTTCCCGGGGGGCCTATTGCAACACCGGGAAGCGCGGGGCAGTCCGTGTGTGCGGCCCGGGGACACCCGCAGGTGTGTGTGCTCCCCCCGTGGCCGGCCGCTGCGGCTAGCCAGCACCTGGGGGCTGTCGGCAGCGCCGCCTGGGCAGCCTCCTAGAGCCAGGGGTCTGGCAGGCTCCGGGGGCAAATGGACTACGGAAGCCGAGAGGGGCCCGTCCGCGCCAAAACCCAAAACGCGCTGCGGCCTCCAGGGAGGGACACAGGGGACACAAGTGGCTGTGTGGCTTGCAGTGCCCGACCAGAGGGAGGGAGGTTGGCTGGCTGCTGAGGCGCAGCAGGTGTCAGCCCTTCGGGGAACTGCCCGTGGATGCTTCGGGAATGGGGCCTGCCAACTCAGAACCCCCGTTCCCTGTGGCTGCAGCCGGCCAGGGGCCTCCAGGGTCGGGTGCGCCGCGGGCCTGGGGGGCTTCTTGCCTGTGTGCAGGGCTTCTACGCACAAGGTGGCACCTCATCCCGGCCCAAGGGTGGTGGCAGGAACCCAGGTGGCGCTCGGGGACTCGGCAGGGCCCAACCACGGGGCCTGCCCGCAACACCTGATTGCCCGCGGGCGTGTCCGTCCACCCTCAGAAAGCTCTGCTGGGACAGCCCTGACCGAGCTGCGAGCTCATCGCCCTTGGACCGCCCCAGTGGGCTTCAGGAGTGGGTGTGTGCCAGCAGCAGCCCTCCCCACTCACCCACCGTGCGTCGGCCCCGCCCGACAAGCCCCTAGGGCGGGCGGGGCTTCCCGGGGGGCCTATTTGCAACGCCGGGAAGCACGGGGCAGTCCGTGTGTGCGGCCCGGGGACACCCGCAGGTGTGTGTGCTCCCCCCGTGGCCGGCCGCTGCGGCTAGCCAGCACCTGGGGGCTGTCGGCAGCGCCGCCTGGGCAGCATCCTATAGCCAGGGGTCTGGCAGGCTCCGGGGGCAAATGGACTACAGAAGCCAAGAGGGACCCGTCCGCGCCAAAACCCAAAACGCGCTGCGGCCTCCAGGGAGGGACACAGGGGACACAAGTGGCTGTGTGGCTTGCAGTGCCCGACCAGAGGGAGGGAGGTTGGCTGGCTGCTGAGGCGCAGCAGGTGTCAGCCCTTCGGGGAACTGCCCGTGGATGCTTCGGGAATGGGGCCTGCCAACTCAGAACCCCCGTTCCCTGTGGCTGCATCCGGCCAGGGGGCTCCAGGGTCGGGTGCGCCGCGGGCCTGGGGGGCTTCTTGCCTGTGTGCAGGGCTTCTACGCACAAGGTGGCACCTCTTCCCGGCCCAAGGGTAGTGGCAGGAACCCAGGTGGCGCTCGGGGCCTCGGCAGGGCCCGCCCCCGGGGCCTGCCCGCAACACCTGATTGCCCGCGGGCGTGTCCGTCCACCCTCAGAAAGCTCTGCTGGGACAGCCCTGACCAAGCTCCGAGCTCATCGCCCTTGGACCGCCCCAGTGGGCTTCAGGAGTGGGTGTGTGCCAGCAGCAGCCCTCCCCACTCACCCACCGTGCGTCGGCCCTGCCCGACAAGCCCCTAGGGCGGGCGGGGCTTCCCGGGGGGCCGATTTGCAACGCCGGGACGTGCGGAGCAGTCCGTGTGTGCGGCCCGGGGACACCCGCAGTTGTGTGTGCTCCCCCCGTGGCCGGCCGCTGCAGCTAGCCAGCACCTGGGGGCTGTCGGCAGCGCCGCCTGGGCAGCCTCCTAGAGCCAGGGGTCTGGCAGGCTCCGGGGGCAAATGGACTACGGAAGCCGAGAGGGGCCCGTCCGCGCCAAAACCCAAAACGCGCTGCGGCCTCCAGGGAGGGACACAGGGGACACAAGTGGCTGTGTGGCTTGCAGTGCCCGACCAGAGGGAGGGAGGTTGGCTGGCTGCTGAGGCGCAGCAGGTGTCAGCCCTTCGGGGAACTGCCCGTGGATGCTTCGGGAATGGGGCCTGCCAACTCAGAACCCCCGTTCCCTGTGGCTGCAGCCGGCCAGGGGGCTCCAGGGTCGGGTGCGCCGCGGGCCTGGGGGGCTTCTTGCCTGTGTGCAGGGCTTCTACGCACAAGGTGGCACCTCATCCCGGCCCAAGGGTGGTGGCAGGAACCCAGGTGGCGCTCGGGGACTCGGCAGGGCCCAACCCCGGGGCCTGCCCGCAACACCTGATTACCCGCGGGCGTGTCCGTCCACCCTCAGAAAGCTCTGCTGGGACAGCCCTGACCGAGCTCCGAGCTCATCGCCCTTGGACCGCCCCAGTGGGCTTCAGGAGTGGGTGTGTGCCAGCAGCAGCCCTCCCCACTCACCCACCATGCGTCAGCCCCGCCCGACAAGCCCCTAGGGCGGGCGGGGCTTCCCGGGGGGCCTATTTGCAACGCCGGGAAGCGCGGGGCAGTCCGTGTGTGCGGCCCGGGGACACCCGCAGGTGTGTGTGCTCCCCCCGTGGACGGCCGCTGCGGCTAGCCAGCACCTGGGGGCTGTCGGCAGCGCCGCCTGGGCAGCCTCCTAGAGCTAGGGGTCTGGCAGGCTCCGGGGGCAAATGGACTACGGAAGCCGAGAGGGGCCCGTCCGCGCCAAAACCCAAAACGCGCTGCGGCCTCCAGGGAGGGACACAGGGGACACAAGTGGCTGTGTGGCTTGCAGTGCCCGACCAGAGGGAGGGAGGTTGGCTGGCTGCTGAGGCGCAGCAGGTGTCAGCCCTTCGGGGAACTGCCCGTGGATGCTTCGGGAATGGGGCCTGCCAACTCAGAACCCCCGTTCCCTGTGGCTGCAGCCGGCCAGGGGGCTCCAGGGTCGGGTGCGCCGCGGGCCTGGGGGGCTTCTTGCCTGTGTGCAGGGCTTCTACGCACAAGGTGGCACCTCATCCCGGCCCAAGGGTGGTGGCAGGAACCCAAGTGGCGCTCGGGGACTCGGCAGGGCCCGCCCCTGGGGCCTGCCCGCAACACCTGATTGCCCGCGGGCGTGTCCGTCCACCCTCAGAAAGCTCTGCTGGGACAGCCCTGACCGAGCTCCGAGCTCATCGCCCTTGGACCGCCCCAGTGGGCTTCAGGAGTGGGTGTGTGCCAGCAGCAGCCCTCCCCACTCACCCACCGTGCGTCGGCCCCGCCCGAAAAGCCCCTAGGGCGGGCGGGGCTTCCCGGGGGGCCTATTTGCAACGCCGGGAAGCGCGGGGCAGTCCGTGTGTGCGGCCCGGGGACACCCGCAGGTGTGTGTGCTCCCCCCGTGGCCGGCCGCTGCGGCTAGCCAGCACCTGGGGGCTGTCGGCAGCGCCGCCTGGGCAGCCTCCTAGAGCCAGGGGTCTGGCAGGCTCCGGGGGCAAATGGACTACGGAAGCCGAGAGGGGCCCGTCCGCGCCAAAACCCAAAACGCGCTGCGGCCTCCAGGGAGGGACACAGGGGACACAAGTGGCTGTGTGGCTTGCACTGCCCGACCAGAGGGAGGGAGGTTGGCTGGCTGCTGAGGCGCAGCAGGTGTCAGCCCTTCGGGGAACTGCCCGTGGATGCTTCGGGAATGGGGCCTGCCAACTCAGAACCCCCGTTCCCTGTGGCTGCAGCCGGCCAGGGGGCTCCAGGGTCGGGTGCGCCGCGGGCCTGGGGGGCTTCTTGCCTGTGTGCAGGGCTTCTACGCACAAGGTGGCACCTCATCCCGGCCCAAGGGTGGTGGCAGGAACCCAGGTGGCGCTCGGGGACTCGGCAGGGCCCGCCCCCGGGGCCTGCCCGCAACACCTGATTGCCCGCGGGCGTGTCCGTCCACCCTCAGAAAGCTCTGCTGGGACAGCCCTGACCGAGCTGCGAGCTCATCGCCCTTGGACCGCCCCAGTGGGCTTCAGGAGTGGGTGTGTGCCAGCAGCAGCCCTCCCCACTCACCCACCGTGCGTCGGCCCCGCCCGACAAGCCCCTAGGGCGGGCGGGGCTTCCCGGGGGGCCTATTTGCAACGCCGGGAAGTGCGGGGCAGTCCGTGTGTGCGGCCCGGGGACACCCGCAGGAGTGTGTGCTCCCCCCGTGGCCGGCCGCTGCGGCTAGCCAGCACCTGGGGGCTGTCGGCAGCGCCGCCTGGGCAGCCTCCTAGAGCCAGGGGTCTGGCAGGCTCCAGGGACAAATGTACTACGGAAGCCGAGAGGGGCCCGTCCGCGCCAAAACCCAAAACGCGCTGCGGCCTCCAGGGAGGGACACAGGGGACACATGTGGCTGTGTGGCTTGCACTGCCCGACCAGAGGGAGGGAGGTTGGCTGGCTGCTGAGGCGCAGCAGGTGTCAGCCCTTCGGGGAACTGCCCGTGGATGCTTCGGGAATGGGGCCTGCCAACTCACAACCCCCGTTCCCTGTGGCTGCAGCCGGCCAGGGGGCTCCAGGGTCGGGTGCGCCGTGAGCCTGGGGGGCTTCTTGCCTGTGTGCAGGGCTTCTACGCACAAGGTGGCACCTCATCCCGGCCCAAGGGTGGTGGCAGGAACCCAGGTGGCTCTCGGGGACTCGGCAGGGCCTACCCCTGGGGCCTGCCCAGTACACCTGATTGCCCGCGGGCGTGTCCGTCCACCCTCAGAAAGCTCTGCTGGGACAGCCCTGACCGAGCTGTGAGCTCATCGCCCTTGGACCGCCCCAGTGGGATTCAGGAGTGGGTGTGTGCCAGCAGCAGCCCTCCCCACTCACCCACCGTGCGTCGGCCCCGCCCGACAAGCCCCTAGGGCGGGCGGGGCTTCCCGGGGGGCCTATTTGCAACACCGGGAAGCGCGGGGCAGTCCGTGTGTGCGGCCCGGGGACACCCGAGGATGTGTGTGCTCCCCCCGTGGCCGGCCGCTGCGGCTAGCCAGCACCTGGGGGCTGTCGGCAGCGCCGCCTGGGCAGCCTCCTAGAGCCAGGGGTCTGGCAGGCTCCGGGGGCAAATGGACTACGGAAGCCGAGAGGGGCCCGTCCGCGCCAAAACCCAAAACGCGCTGCGGCCTCCAGGGAGGGACACAGGGGACACAAGTGGCTGTGTGGCTTGCAGTGCCCGACCAGAGGGAGGGAGGTTGGCTGGCTGCTGAGGCGCAGCAGGTGTCAGCCCTTCGGGGAACTGCCCGTGGATGCTTCGGGAATGGGGCCTGCCAACTCAGAACCCCCGTTCCCTGTGGCTGCAGCCGGCCAGGGGGCTCCAGGGTCGGGTGCGCCGCGGGCCTGGGGGGCTTCTTGCCTGTGTGCAGGGCTTCTACGCACAAGGTGGCACCTCATCCCGGCCCAAGGGTGTTGGCAGGAACCCAGGTGCCACTCGGGGACTCGGCAGGGCCCGCCCCAGAGGCCTGCCCACAACACCTGATTGCCCGCGGGCGTGTCCGTCCACCCTCAGAAAGCTCTGCTGGGACAGCCCTGACCGAGCTCCGAGCTCATCGCCCTTGGACCGCCCCAGTGGGCTTCAGGAGTGGGTGTGTGCCAGCAGCAGCCCTCCCCACTCACCCACCGTGCGTCGGCCCCACCCGACAAGCCCCTAGGGCGGGCGGGGCTTCCCGGGGGGCCTATTTGCAACGCCGGGAAGCGCGGGGCAGTCTGTGTGTGCGGCCCGGGCACACCCGCAGGTGTGTGTGCTCCCCCCGTGGCCGGCCGCTGCGGCTAGCCAGCACCTGGGGGCTGTCGGCAGCGCCGCCTGGGCAGCCTCCTAGAGCCAGGGGTCTGGCAGGCTCTGGGGGCAAATGGACTACGGAAGCCGAGAGGGGCCCGTCCGCGCCAAAACCCAAAACGCGCTGCGGCCTCCAGGGAGGGACACAGGGGACACAAGTGGCTGTGTGGCTTGCAGTGCCCGACCAGAGGGAGGGAGGTTGGCTGGCTGCTGAGGCGCAGCAGGTGTCAGCCCTTCGGGGAACTGCATGTGGATGCTTCGGGAATGGGGCCTGCCAACTCAGAACCCCCGTTCCCTGTGGCTGCAGCCGGCCAGGGGGCTCCAGGGTCGGGTGCGCCGCGGGCCTGGGGGGCTTCTTGCCTGTGTGCAGGGCTTCTACGCACAAGGTGGCACCTCATCCCGGCCCAAGGGTGGTGGCAGGAACCCAGGTGGCGCTCGGGGACTCGGCAGGGCCCGCCCCCGGGGCCTGCCCGCAACACCTGATTGCCCACGGGCGTGTCCGTCCACCCTCAGAAAGCTCTGCTGGGACAGCCCTGACCGAGCTCCGAGCTCATCGCCCTTGGACCGCCCCAGTGGGCTTCAGGAGTGGGTGTGTGCCAGCAGCAGCCCTCCCCACTCACCCACCGTGCGTCGGCCCCTCCCGACAAGCCCCTAGGGCGGGCGGGGCTTCCCGGGGGGCCTATTTGCAACGCCGGGAAGCGCGGGGCAGTCCGTGTGTGCGGCCCGGGGACACCCGCAGGAGTGTGTGCTCCCCCCGTGGCCGGCCGCTGCGGCTAGCCAGCACCTGGGGGCTGTCGGCAGCGCCGCCTGGGCAGCCTCCTAGAGCCAGGGGTCTGGCAGGCTCCGGGGGCAAATGGACTACGGAAGCCGAGAGGGGCCCGTCCGCGCCAAAACCCAAAACGCGCTGCGGCCTCCAGGGAGGGACACAGGGGACACAAGTGGCTGTGTGGCTTGCAGTGCCCGACCAGAGGGAGGGAGGTTGGCTGGCTGCTGAGGCGCAGCAGGTGTCAGCCCTTCGGGGAACTGCCCGTGGATGCTTCGGGAATGGGGCCTGCCAACTCAGAACCCCCGTTCCCTGTGGCTGCAGCCGGCCAGGGGGCTCCAGGGTCGGGTGCGCCGCGGGCCTGGGGGGCTTCTTGCCTGTGTGCAGGGCTTCTACGCACAAGGTGGCACATCATCCCGGCCCAAGGGTGGTGGCAGGAACCCTGGTGGCGCTCGGGGACTCGGCAGGGCCCGCCCACGGGGCCTGCCCACACCTGATTGCCCGCGGGCGTGTCCGTCCACCCTCAGAAAGCTCTGCTGGGACAGCCCTGACTGAGCTCCGAGCTCATCGCCCTTGGACCGCCCCAGTGGGCTTCAGGAGTGGGTGTGTGCCAGCAGCAGCCCTCCCCACTCACCCACCGTGCGTCGGCCCTGCCCGACAAGCCCCTAGGGCGGGCGGGGCTTCCCGGGGGGCCTATTTGCAACGCCGGGAAGTGCGGGGCAGTCCGTGTGTGCGGCCCGGGGACACCCGCAGGAGTGTGTGCTCCCCCCGTGGCCGGCCGCTGCGGCTAGCCAGCACCTGGGGCCTTCGGCAGCGCCGCCTGGGCAGCCTCCTAGAGCCAGGGGTCTGGCAGGCTCCGGGGGCAAATGGACTACGGAAGCCGAGAGGGGCCCGTCCGCGCCAAAACCCAAAACGCGCTGCGGCCTCCAGGGAGGGACACAGGGGACACAAGTGGCTGTGTAGCTTGCAGTGCCCGACCAGAGGGAGGGAGGTTGGCTGGCTGCTGAGGCGCAGCAGGTGTCAGCCCTTCGGGGAACTGCCCGTGGATGCTTCGGGAATGGGGCCTGCCAACTCAGAACCCCCGTTCCCTGTGGCTGCAGCCGGCCAGGGGGCTCCAGGGTCGGGTGCGCCGCGGGCCTGGGGGGCTTCTTGCCTGTGTGCAGGGCTTCTACGCACAAGGTGGCACCTCATCCCGGCCCAAGGGTGGTGGCAGGAACCCAGGTGGCGCTCGGGGCCTCGGCAGGGCCCGCCCCCGGGGCCTGCCCGCAACACCTGATTGCCCGCGGGCGTGTCCGTCCACCCTCAGAAAGCTCTGCTGGGACAGCCCTGACCGAGCTCCGAGCTCATCGCCCTTGGACCGCCCCAGTGGGCTTCAGGAGTGGGTGTGTGCCAGCAGCAGCCCTCCCCACTCACCCACCATGCGTCGGCCCCGCCCGACAAGCCCCTAGGGCGGGCGGGGCTTCCCGGGGGGCCTATTTACAACGCCGGGAAGCGCGGGGCAGTCCGTGTGTGCGGCCCGGGGACACCCGCAGGTGTGTGTGCTCCCCCCGTGGCCGGCCGTTGCGGCTAGCCAGCACCTGGGGGCTGTCGGCAGCGCCGCCTGGGCAGCCTCCTAGAGCCAGGGGTCTGGCAGGCTCCGGGGGCAAATGGACTACGGAAGCCGAGAGGGGCCCGTCCGCGCCAACACCCAAAACGCGCTGCGGCCTCCAGGGAGGGACACAGGGGACACAAGTGGCTGTGTGGCTTGCAGTGCCCGACCAGAGGGAGGGAGGTTGGCTGGCTGCTGAGGCGCAGCAGGTGTCAGCCCTTCGGGGAACTGCCCGTGGATGCTTCGGGAATGGGGCCTGCCAACTCAGAACCCCCGTTCCCTGTGGCTGCAGCCGGCCAGGGGGCTCCAGGGTCGGGTGCGCCGCGGGCCTGGGGGGCTTCTTGCCTGTGTGCAGGGCTTCTACGCACAAGGTGGCACCTCATCCCGGCCCAAGGGTGGTGGCAGGAACCCAGGTGGCGCTCGGGGCCTCGGCAGGGCCCGCCCCCGGGGCCTGCCCGCAACACCTGATTGCCCGCGGGCGTATCCGTCCACCCTCAGAAAGCTCTGCTGGGACAGCCCTGACCGAGCTCCGAGCTCATCGCCCTTGGACCGCCCCAGTGGGCTTCAGGAGTGGGTGTGTGCCAGCAGCAGCCCTCCCCACTCACCCTCCGTGCATCGGCCCTGCCCGACAAGCCCCTAGGGCGGGCGGGGCTTCCCGGGGGGCCGATTTGCAACGCCGGGACGTGCGGGGCAGTCCGTGTGTGCGGCCCGGGGACACCCGCAGGTGTGTGTGCTCCCCCCGTGGCCGGCCGCTGCGGCTAGCCAGCACCTGGGGGCTGTCGGCAGCGCCGCCTGGGCAGCCTCCTAGAGCCAGGGGTCTGGCAGGCTCCGGGGGCAAATGGACTATGGAAGCCGAGAGGGGCCTGTCCGCGCCAAAACCCAAAACGCGCTGCGGCCTCCAGGGAGGGACACAGGGGACACAAGTGGCTGTGTGGCTTGCAGTGCCCGACCAGAGGGAGGGAGGTTGGCTGGCTGCTGAGGCGCAGCAAGTGTCAGCCCTTCGGGGAACTGCCCGTGGATGCTTCGGGAATGGGGCCTGCCAACTCAGAACCCCCGTTCCCTGTGGCTGCAGCCGGCCAGGGGGCTCCAGGGTCGGGTGCGCCGCGGGCCTGGGGGGCTTCTTGCCTGTGTGCAGGGCTTCTACGCACAAGGTGGCACCTCATCCCGGCCCAAGGGTGGTGGCAGGAACCCAGGTGGCGCTCGGGGACTCGGCAGGGCCCGCCTCCGGGGCCTGCCCGCAACACCTGATGGAACGCGGGCGTGTCCGTCCACCCTCAGAAAGCTCTGCTGGGACAGCCCTGACCGAGCTGCGAGCTCATCGCCCTTGGACCGCCCCAGTGGGCTTCAGGAGTGGGTGTGTGCCAGCAGCAGCCCTCCCCACTCACCCACCGTGCGTCGGCCCCGCCCGACAAGCCCCTAGGGCGGGCGGGGCTTCCCGGGGGGCCTATTTGCAACGCCGGGAAGCGCGGGGCAGTCCGTGTGTGCGGCCCGGGGACACCCGCAGGTGTGTGTGCTCCCCCCGTGGCCGGCCGCTGCGGCTAGCCAGCACCTGGGGGCTGTCGGCAGCGCCGCCTGGGCAGCCTCCTAGAGCCAGGGGTCTGGCAGGCTCCGGGGGCAAATGGACTACGGAAGCCGAGAGGGGCCCGTCCGCGCCAAAACCCAAAACGCGCTGCGGCCTCCAGGGAGGGACACAGGGGACACAAGTGGCTGTGTGGCTTGCAGTGCCCGACCAGAGGGAGGGAGGTTGGCTGGCTGCTGAGGCGCAGCAGGTGTCAGCCCTTCGGGGAACTGCCCGTGGATGCTTCGGGAATGGGGCCTGCCAACTCAGAACCCCCGTTCCCTGTGGCTGCAGCCGGCCAGGGGGCTCCAGGGTCGGGTGCGCCGCGGGCCTGGGGGGCTTCTTGCCTGTGTGCAGGGCTTCTACGCACAAGGTGGCACCTCATCCCGGCCCAAGGGTGGTGGCAGGAACCCAGGTGGCGCTCGGGGCCTCGGCAGGGCCCGCCCCCGGGGCCTGCCCGCAACACCTGATTGCCCGCGGGCGTGTCCGTCCACCCTCAGAAAGCTCTGCTGGGACAGCCCTGACCGAGCTCCGAGCTCATCGCCCTTGGACCGCCCCAGTGGGCTTCAGGAGTGGGTGTGTGCCAGCAGCAGCCCTCCCCACTCACCCACCATGCGTCGGCCCCGCCCGACAAGCCCCCAGGGCGGGCGGGGCTTCCCAGGGGGCCTATTTGCAACGCCGGGAAGCGCGGGGCAGTCCGTGTGTGCGGCCCGGGGACACCCACAGGTGTGTGTGCTCCCCCCGTGGCCGGCCGCTGCGGCTAGCCAGCACCTGGGGGCTGTCGGCAGCGCCGCCTGGGCAGCCTCCTAGAGCCAGGGGTCTGGCAGGCTCCGGGGGCAAATGGACTACGGAAGCCGAGAGGGGCCCGTCCGCGCCAAAACCCAAAACGCGCTGCGGCCTCCAGGGAGGGACACAGGGGACACAAGTGGCTGTGTGGCTTGCAGTGCCCGACCAGAGGGAGGGAGGTTGGCTGGCTGCTGAGGCGCAGCAGGTGTCAGCCCTTCGGGGAACTGCCCGTGGATGCTTCGGGAATGGGGCCTGCCAACTCAGAACCCCCGTTCCCTGTGGCTGCATCCGGCCAGGGGGCTCCAGGGTCGGGTGCGCCGCGGGCCTGGGGGGCTTCTTGCCTGTGTGCAGGGCTTCTACGCACAAGGTGGCACCTCTTCCCGGTCCAAGGGTGGTGGCAGGAACCCAGGTGGCGCTCGGGGACTCGGCAGGGCCCGCCCCCGGGGCCTGCCCGCAACACCTGATTGCCCGCGGGCGTGTCCGTCCACCCTCAGAAAGCTCTGCTGGGACAGCCCTGACCAAGCTCCGAGCTCATCGCCCTTGGACCGCCCCAGTGGGCTTCAGGAGTGGGTGTGTGCCAGCAGCAGCCCTCCCCACTCACCCTCCGTGCATCGGCCCTGCCCGACAAGCCCCTAGGGCGGGCGGGGCTTCCCGGGGGGCCGATTTGCAACGCCGGGACGTGCGGGGCAGTCCGTGTGTGCGGCCCGGGGACACCCGCAGGTGTGTGTGCTCCCCCCGTGGCCGGCCGCTGCGGCTAGCCAGCACCTGGGGGCTGTCGGCAGCGCCGCCTGGGCAGCCTCCTAGAGCCAGGGGTCTGGCAGGCTCCGGGGGCAAATGGACTATGGAAGCCGAGAGGGGCCTGTCCGCGCCAAAACCCAAAACGCGCTGCGGCCTCCAGGGAGGGACACAGGGGACACAAGTGGCTGTGTGGCTTGCAGTGCCCGACCAGAGGGAGGGAGGTTGGCTGGCTGCTGAGGCGCAGCAAGTGTCAGCCCTTCGGGGAACTGCCCGTGGATGCTTCGGGAATGGGGCCTGCCAACTCAGAACCCCCGTTCCCTGTGGCTGCAGCCGGCCAGGGGGCTCCAGGGTCGGGTGCGCCGCGGGCCTGGGGGGCTTCTTGCCTGTGTGCAGGGCTTCTACGCACAAGGTGGCACCTCATCCCGGCCCAAGGGTGGTGGCAGGAACCCAGGTGGCGCTCGGGGACTCGGCAGGGCCCGCCTCCGGGGCCTGCCCGCAACACCTGATGGAACGCGGGCGTGTCCGTCCACCCTCAGAAAGCTCTGCTGGGACAGCCCTGACCGAGCTGCGAGCTCATCGCCCTTGGACCGCCCCAGTGGGCTTCAGGAGTGGGTGTGTGCCAGCAGCAGCCCTCCCCACTCACCCACCGTGCGTCGGCCCCGCCCGACAAGCCCCTAGGGCGGGCGGGGCTTCCCGGGGGGCCTATTTGCAACGCCGGGAAGCGCGGGGCAGTCCGTGTGTGCGGCCCGGGGACACCCGCAGGTGTGTGTGCTCCCCCCGTGGCCGGCCGCTGCGGCTAGCCAGCACCTGGGGGCTGTCGGCAGCGCCGCCTGGGCAGCCTCCTAGAGCCAGGGGTCTGGCAGGCTCCGGGGGCAAATGGACTACGGAAGCCGAGAGGGGCCCGTCCGCGCCAAAACCCAAAACGCGCTGCGGCCTCCAGGGAGGGACACAGGGGACACAAGTGGCTGTGTGGCTTGCAGTGCCCGACCAGAGGGAGGGAGGTTGGCTGGCTGCTGAGGCGCAGCAGGTGTCAGCCCTTCGGGGAACTGCCCGTGGATGCTTCGGGAATGGGGCCTGCCAACTCAGAACCCCCGTTCCCTGTGGCTGCAGCCGGCCAGGGGGCTCCAGGGTCGGGTGCGCCGCGGGCCTGGGGGGCTTCTTGCCTGTGTGCAGGGCTTCTACGCACAAGGTGGCACCTCATCCCGGCCCAAGGGTGGTGGCAGGAACCCAGGTGGCGCTCGGGGCCTCGGCAGGGCCCGCCCCCGGGGCCTGCCCGCAACACCTGATTGCCCGCGGGCGTGTCCGTCCACCCTCAGAAAGCTCTGCTGGGACAGCCCTGACCGAGCTCCGAGCTCATCGCCCTTGGACCGCCCCAGTGGGCTTCAGGAGTGGGTGTGTGCCAGCAGCAGCCCTCCCCACTCACCCACCATGCGTCGGCCCCGCCCGACAAGCCCCCAGGGCGGGCGGGGCTTCCCAGGGGGCCTATTTGCAACGCCGGGAAGCGCGGGGCAGTCCGTGTGTGCGGCCCGGGGACACCCACAGGTGTGTGTGCTCCCCCCGTGGCCGGCCGCTGCGGCTAGCCAGCACCTGGGGGCTGTCGGCAGCGCCGCCTGGGCAGCCTCCTAGAGCCAGGGGTCTGGCAGGCTCCGGGGGCAAATGGACTACGGAAGCCGAGAGGGGCCCGTCCGCGCCAAAACCCAAAACGCGCTGCGGCCTCCAGGGAGGGACACAGGGGACACAAGTGGCTGTGTGGCTTGCAGTGCCCGACCAGAGGGAGGGAGGTTGGCTGGCTGCTGAGGCGCAGCAGGTGTCAGCCCTTCGGGGAACTGCCCGTGGATGCTTCGGGAATGGGGCCTGCCAACTCAGAACCCCCGTTCCCTGTGGCTGCATCCGGCCAGGGGGCTCCAGGGTCGGGTGCGCCGCGGGCCTGGGGGGCTTCTTGCCTGTGTGCAGGGCTTCTACGCACAAGGTGGCACCTCTTCCCGGTCCAAGGGTGGTGGCAGGAACCCAGGTGGCGCTCGGGGACTCGGCAGGGCCCGCCCCCGGGGCCTGCCCGCAACACCTGATTGCCCGCGGGCGTGTCCGTCCACCCTCAGAAAGCTCTGCTGGGACAGCCCTGACCAAGCTCCGAGCTCATCGCCCTTGGACCGCCCCAGTGGGCTTCAGGAGTGGGTGTGTGCCAGCAGCAGCCCTCCCCACTCACCCACCGTGCATCGGCCCTGCCCGACAAGCCCCTAGGGCGGGCGGGGCTTCCCGGGGGGCCGATTTGCAACGCCGGGACGTGCGGGGCAGTCCGTGTGTGCGGCCCGGGGACACCCGCAGGTGTGTGTGCTCCCCCCGTGGCCGGCCGCTGCGGCTAGCCAGCACCTGGGGGCTGTCGGCAGCGCCGCCTGGGCAGCCTCCTAGAGCCAGGGGTCTGGCAGGCTCCGGGGGCAAATGGACTATGGAAGCCGAGAGGGGCCTGTCCGCGCCAAAACCCAAAACGCGCTGCGGCCTCCAGGGAGGGACACAGGGGACACAAGTGGCTGTGTGGCTTGCAGTGCCCGACCAGAGGGAGGGAGGTTGGCTGGCTGCTGAGGCGCAGCAGGTGTCAGCCCTTCGGGGAACTGCCCGTGGATGCTTCGGGAATGGGGCCTGCCAACTCAGAACCCCCGTTCCCTGTGGCTGCAGCCGGCCAGGGGGCTCCAGGGTCGGGTGCGCCGCGGGCCTGGGGGGCTTCTTGCCTGTGTGCAGGGCTTCTACGCACAAGGTGGCACCTCATCCCGGCCCAAGGGTGGTGGCAGGAACCCAGGTGGCGCTCGGGGACTCGGCAGGGCCCGCCTCCGGGGCCTGCCCGCAACACCTGATGGCCCGCGGGCGTGTCCGTCCACCCTCAGAAAGCTCTGCTGGGACAGCCCTGACCGAGCTGCGAGCTCATCGCCCTTGGACCGCCCCAGTGGGCTTCAGGAGTGGGTGTGTGCCAGCAGCAGCCCTCCCCAATCACCCACCGTGCGTCGGCCCCACCCGACAAGCCCCTAGGGCGGGCGGGGCTTCCCGGGGGCCTATTTGCAACGCCGGGAAGCGCGGGGCAGTCCGTGTGTGCGGCCCGGGGACACCCGCAGGTGTGTGTGCTCCCCCCGTGGCCGGCCGCTGCGGCTAGCCAGCACCTGGGGGCTGTCGGCAGCGCCGCCTGGGCAGCCTCCTAGAGCCAGGGGTCTGGCAGGCTCCGGGGGCAAATGGACTACGGAAGCCGAGAGGGGCCCGTCCGCGCCAAAACCCAAAACGCGCTGCGGCCTCCAGGGAGGGACACAGGGGACACAAGTGGCTGTGTGGCTTGCAGTGCCCGACCAGAGGGAGGGAGGTTGGCTGGCTGCTGAGGCGCAGCAGGTGTCAGCCCTTCGGGGAACTGCCCGTGGATGCTTCGGGAATGGGGCCTGCCAACTCAGAACCCCCGTTCCCTGTGGCTGCAGCCGGCCAGGGGGCTCCAGGGTCGGGTGCGCCGCGGGCCTGGGGGGCTTCTTGCCTGTGTGCAGGGCTTCTACGCACAAGGTGGCACCTCATCCCGGCCCAAGGGTGGTGGCAGGAACCCAGGTGGCGCTCGGGGACTCGGCAGGGCCCGCCCCCGGGGCCTGCCCGCAACACCTGATTGCCCGCGGGCGTGTCCGTCCACCCTCAGAAAGCTCTGCTGGGACAGCCCTGACCGAGCTCCGAGCTCATCGCCCTTGGACCGCCCCAGTGGGTTTCAGGAGTGGGTGTGTGCCAGCAGCAGCCCTCCCCACTCACCCACTGTGCGTCGGCCCCGCCCGACAAGCCCCTAGGGTGGGCGCGGCTTCCCGGGGGGCCTATTGCAACACCGGGAAGCGCGGGGCAGTCCGTGTGTGCGGCCCGGGTACACCCGCAGGTGTGTGTGCTCCCCCCGTGGCCGGCCGCTGCGGCTAGCCAGCACCTGGGGGCTGTCGGCAGCGCCGCCTGGGCAGCCTCCTAGAGCCAGGGGTCTGGCAGGCTCCGGGGGCAAATGGACTACGGAAGCCGAGAGGGGCCCGTCCGCGCCAAAACCCAAAACGCGCTGCGGCCTCCAGGGAGGGACACAGGGGACACAAGTGGCTGTGTGGCTTGCAGTGCCCGACCAGAGGGAGGGAGGTTGGCTGGCTGCTGAGGCGCAGCAGGTGTCAGCCCTTCGGGGAACTGCCCGTGGATGCTTCGGGAATGGGGCCTGCCAACTCAGAACCCCCGTTCCCTGTGGCTGCAGCCGGCCAGGGGCCTCCAGGGTCGGGTGCGCCGCGGGCCTGGGGGGCTTCTTGCCTGTGTGCAGGGCTTCTACGCACAAGGTGGCACCTCATCCCGGCCCAAGGGTGGTGGCAGGAACCCAGGTGGCGCTCGGGGACTCGGCAGGGCCCGCCCCCGGGGCCTGCCCGCAACACCTGATTGCCCGCGGGCGTGTCCGTCCACCCTCAGAAAGCTCTGCTGGGACAGCCCTGACCAAGCTCCGAGCTCATCGCCCTTGGACCGCCCCAGTGGGCTTCAGGAGTGGGTGTGTGCCAGCAGCAGCCCTCCCCACTCACCCACCGTGCATCGGCCCTGCCCGACAAGCCCCTAGGGCGGGCGGGGCTTCCCGGGGGGCCGATTTGCAACGCCGGGACGTGCGGAGCAGTCCGTGTGTGCGGCCCGGGGACACCCGCAGTTGTGTGTGCTCCCCCCGTGGCCGGCCGCTGCAGCTAGCCAGCACCTGGGGGCTGTCGGCAGCGCCGCCTGGGCAGCCTCCTAGAGCCAGGGGTCTGGCAGGCTCCGGGGGCAAATGGACTACGGAAGCCGAGAGGGGCCCGTCCGCGCCAAAACCCAAAACGCGCTGCGGCCTCCAGGGAGGGACACAGGGGACACAAGTGGCTGTGTGGCTTGCAGTGCCCGACCAGAGGGAGGGAGGTTGGCTGGCTGCTGAGGCGCAGCAGGTGTCAGCCCTTCGGGGAACTGCCCGTGGATGCTTCGGGAATGGGGCCTGCCAACTCAGAACCCCCGTTCCCTGTGGCTGCAGCCGGCCAGGGGGCTCCAGGGTCGGGTGCGCCGCGGGCCTGGGGGGCTTCTTGCCTGTGTGCAGGGCTTCTACGCACAAGGTGGCACCTCATCCCGGCCCAAGGGTGGTGGCAGGAACCCAGGTGGCGCTCGGGGACTCGGCAGGGCCCAACCCCGGGGCCTGCCCGCAACACCTGATTACCCGCGGGCGTGTCCGTCCACCCTCAGAAAGCTCTGCTGGGACAGCCCTGACCGAGCTCCGAGCTCATCGCCCTTGGACCGCCCCAGTGGGCTTCAGGAGTGGGTGTGTGCCAGCAGCAGCCCTCCCCACTCACCCACCATGCGTCAGCCCCGCCCGACAAGCCCCTAGGGCGGGCGGGGCTTCCCGGGGGGCCTATTTGCAACGCCGGGAAGCGCGGGGCAGTCCGTGTGTGCGGCCCGGGGACACCCGCAGGTGTGTGTGCTCCCCCCGTGGACGGCCGCTGCGGCTAGCCAGCACCTGGGGGCTGTCGGCAGCGCCGCCTGGGCAGCCTCCTAGAGCTAGGGGTCTGGCAGGCTCCGGGGGCAAATGGACTACGGAAGCCGAGAGGGGCCCGTCCGCGCCAAAACCCAAAACGCGCTGCGGCCTCCAGGGAGGGACACAGGGGACACAAGTGGCTGTGTGGCTTGCAGTGCCCGACCAGAGGGAGGGAGGTTGGCTGGCTGCTGAGGCGCAGCAGGTGTCAGCCCTTCGGGGAACTGCCCGTGGATGCTTCGGGAATGGGGCCTGCCAACTCAGAACCCCCGTTCCCTGTGGCTGCAGCCGGCCAGGGGGCTCCAGGGTCGGGTGCGCCGCGGGCCTGGGGGGCTTCTTGCCTGTGTGCAGGGCTTCTACGCACAAGGTGGCACCTCATCCCGGCCCAAGGGTGGTGGCAGGAACCCAAGTGGCGCTCGGGGACTCGGCAGGGCCCGCCCCTGGGGCCTGCCCGCAACACCTGATTGCCCGCGGGCGTGTCCGTCCACCCTCAGAAAGCTCTGCTGGGACAGCCCTGACCGAGCTCCGAGCTCATCGCCCTTGGACCGCCCCAGTGGGCTTCAGGAGTGGGTGTGTGCCAGCAGCAGCCCTCCCCACTCACCCACCGTGCGTCGGCCCCGCCCGAAAAGCCCCTAGGGCGGGCGGGGCTTCCCGGGGGGCCTATTTGCAACGCCGGGAAGCGCGGGGCAGTCCGTGTGTGCGGCCCGGGGACACCCGCAGGTGTGTGTGCTCCCCCCGTGGCCGGCCGCTGCGGCTAGCCAGCACCTGGGGGCTGTCGGCAGCGCCGCCTGGGCAGCCTCCTAGAGCCAGGGGTCTGGCAGGCTCCGGGGGCAAATGGACTACGGAAGCCGAGAGGGGCCCGTCCGCGCCAAAACCCAAAACGCGCTGCGGCCTCCAGGGAGGGACACAGGGGACACAAGTGGCTGTGTGGCTTGCAGTGCCCGACCAGAGGGAGGGAGGTTGGCTGGCTGCTGAGGCGCAGCAGGTGTCAGCCCTTCGGGGAACTGCCCGTGGATGCTTCGGGAATGGGGCCTGCCAACTCAGAACCCCCGTTCCCTGTGGCTGCAGCCGGCCAGGGGGCTCCAGGGTCGGGTGCGCCGCGGGCCTGGGGGGCTTCTTGCCTGTGTGCAGGGCTTCTACGCACAAGGTGGCACCTCATCCCGGCCCAAGGGTGGTGGCAGGAACCCAGGTGGCGCTCGGGGACTCGGCAGGGCCCGCCCCCGGGGCCTGCCCGCAACACCTGATTGCCCGCGGGCGTGTCCGTCCACCCTCAGAAAGCTCTGCTGGGACAGCCCTGACCGAGCTGCGAGCTCATCGCCCTTGGACCGCCCCAGTGGGCTTCAGGAGTGGGTGTGTGCCAGCAGCAGCCCTCCCCACTCACCCACCGTGCGTCGGCCCCGCCCGACAAGCCCCTAGGGCGGGCGGGGCTTCCCGGGGGGCCTATTTGCAACGCCGGGAAGTGCGGGGCAGTCCGTGTGTGCGGCCCGGGGACACCCGCAGGTGTGTGTGCTCCCCCCGTGGCCGGCCGCTGCAGCTAGCCAGCACCTGGGGGCTGTCGGCAGCGCCGCCTGGGCAGCCTCCTAGAGCCAGGGGTCTGGCAGGCTCCGGGGGCAAATGGACTACGGAAGCCGAGAGGGGCCCGTCCGCGCCAAAACCCAAAACGCGCTGCGGCCTCCAGGGAGGGACACAGGGGACACAAGTGGCTGTGTGGCTTGCAGTGCCCGACCAGAGGGAGGGAGGTTGGCTGGCTGCTGAGGCGCAGCAGGTGTCAGCCCTTCGGGGAACTGCCCGTGGATGCTTCGGGAATGGGGCCTGCCAACTCAGAACCCCCGTTCCCTGTGGCTGCAGCCGGCCAGTGGGCTCCAGGGTCGGGTGCGCCGCGGGCCTGGGGGGCTTCTTGCCTGTGTGCAGGGCTTCTACGCACAAGGTGGCACCTCATCCCGGCCCAAGGGTGGTGGCAGGAACCCAGGTGGCGCTCGGGGACTCGGCAGGGCCCGCCCCCGGGGCCTGCCCGCAACACCTGATTGCCCGCGGGCGTGTCCGTCCACCCTCAGAAAGCTCTGCTGGGACAGCCCTGACCGAGCTGCGAGCTCATCGCCCTTGGACCGCCGCAGTGGGCTTCAGGAGTGGGTGTGTGCCAGCAGCAGCCCTCCCCACTCACCCACTGTGCGTCGGCCCCGCCCGACAAGCCCCTAGGGTTGGCGGGGCTTCCCGGGGGGCCTATTTGCAACACCGGGAAGCGCGGGGCAGTCCGTGTTTGCGGCCCGGGGACACCCGCAGGTGTGTGTGCTCCCCCCGTGGCTGGCCGCTGCGGCTAGCCAGCACCTGGGGGCTGTCGGCAGCGCCGCCTGGGCAGCCTCCTAGAGCCAGGGGTCTGGCAGGCTCCGGGGGCAAATGGACTACGGAAGCCGAGAGGGGCCCGTCCGCGCCAAAACCCAAAACGCGCTGCGGCCTCCAGGGAGGGACACAGGGGACACAAGTGGCTGTGTGGCTTGCAGTGCCCGACCAGAGGGAGGGAGGTTGGCTGGCTGCTGAGGCGCAGCAGGTGTCAGCCCTTCGGGGAACTGCCCGTGGATGCTTCGGGAATGGGGCCTGCCAACTCAGAACCCCCGTTCCCTGTGGCTGCAGCCGGCCAGGGACCTCCAGGGTCGGGTGCGCCGCGGGCCTGGGGGGCTTCTTGCCTGTGTGCAGGGCTTCTACGCACAAGGTGGCACCTCATCCCGGCCCAAGGGTGGTGGCAGGAACCCAGGTGGCGCTCGGGGACTCGGCAGGGCCCAACCCCGGGGCCTGCCCGCAACACCTGATTGCCCGCGGGCGTGTCCGTCCACCCTCAGAAAGCTCTGCTGGGACAGCCCTGACCGAGCTGCGAGCTCATCGCCCTTGGACCGCCGCAGTGGGCTTCGGGAGTGGGTGTGTGCCAGCAGCAGCCCTCCCCACTCACCCACCGTGCGTCGGCCCCGCCCGACAAGCCCCTAGGGCGGGCGGGGCTTCCCAGGGGGCCTATTTGCAACGCCGGGAAGCGCGGGGCAGTCCGTGTGTGCGGCCCGGGGACACCCGCAGGTGTGTGTGCTCCCCCCGTGGCCGGCCGCTGCGGCTAGCCAGCACCTGGGGGCTGTCGGCAGCGCCGCCTGGGCAGCCTCCTAGAGCCAGGGGTCTGGCAGGCTCCGGGGGCAAATGGACTACGGAAGCCGAGAGGGGCCCGTCCGCGCCAAAACCCAAAACGCGCTGCGGCCTCCAGGGAGGGACACAGGGGACACAAGTGGCTGTGTGGCTTGCAGTGCCCGACCAGAGGGAGGGAGGTTGGCTGGCTGCTGAGGCGCAGCAGGTGTCAGCCCTTCGGGGAACTGCCCGTGGATGCTTCGGGAATGGGGCCTGCCAACTCAGAACCCCCGTTCCCTGTGGCTGCAGCCGGCCAGGGGGCTCCAGGGTCGGGTGCGCCGCGGGCCTGGTGGGCTTCTTGCCTGTGTGCAGGGCTTCTACGCACAAGGTGGCACCTCATCCCGGCCCAAGGGTGGTGGCAGGAACCCAGGTGGCGCTCGGGGACTCGGCAGGGCCCGCCCCCGGGGCCTGCCCGCAACACCTGATTGCCCGCGGGCGTGTCCGTCCACCCTCAGAAAGCTCTGCTGGGACAGCCCTGACCGAGCTCCGAGCTCATCGCCCTTGGACCGCCCCAGTGGGTTTCAGGAGTGGGTGTGTGCCAGCAGCAGCCCTCCCCACTCACCCACTGTGCGTCGGCCCCGCCCGACAAGCCCCTAGGGTGGGCGCGGCTTCCCGGGGGGCCTATTGCAACACCGGGAAGCGCGGGGCAGTCCGTGTGTGCGGCCCGGGGACACCCGCAGGTGTGTGTGCTCCCCCCGTGGCCGGCCGCTGCGGCTAGCCAGCACCTGGTGGCTGTCGGCAGCGCTGCCTGGGCAGCCTCCTAGAGCCAGGGGTCTGGCAGGCTCCGGGGGCAAATGGACTACGGAAGCCGAGAGGGGCCCGTCCGCGCCAAAACCCAAAACGCGCTGCGGCCTCCAGGGAGGGACACAGGGGACACAAGTGGCTGTGTGGCTTGCAGTGCCCGACCAGAGGGAGGGAGGTTGGCTGGCTGCTGAGGCGCAGCAGGTGTCAGCCCTTCGGGGAACTGCCCGTGGATGCTTCGGGAATGGGGCCTGCCAACTCAGAACCCCCGTTCCCTGTGGCTGCAGCCGGCCAGGGGCCTCCAGGGTCGGGTGCGCCGCGGGCCTGGGGGGCTTCTTGCCTGTGTGCAGGGCTTCTACGCACAAGGTGGCACCTCATCCCGGCCCAAGGGTGGTGGCAGGAACCCAGGTGGCGCTCGGGGACTCGGCAGGGCCCAACCACGGGGCCTGCCCGCAACACCTGATTGCCCGCGGGCGTGTCCGTCCACCCTCAGAAAGCTCTGCTGGGACAGCCCTGACCGAGCTGCGAGCTCATCGCCCTTGGACCGCCGCAGTGGGCTTCAGGAGTGGGTGTGTGCCAGCAGCAGCCCTCCCCACTCACCCACCGTGCGTCGGCCCCGCCCGACAAGCCCCTAGGGCGGGCGGGGCTTCCCGGGGGGCCTATTTGCAACGCCGGGAAGCACGGGGCAGTCCGTGTGTGCGGCCCGGGGACACCCGCAGGTGTGTGTGCTCCCCCCGTGGCCGGCCGCTGCAGCTAGCCAGCACCTGGGGGCTGTCGGCAGCGCCGCCTGGGCAGCCTCCTAGAGCCAGGGGTCTGGCAGGCTCCGGGGGCAAATGGACTACGGAAGCCGAGAGGGGCCCGTCCGCGCCAAAACCCAAAACGCGCTGCGGCCTCCAGGGAGGGACACAGGGGACACAAGTGGCTGTGTGGCTTGCAGTGCCCGACCAGAGGGAGGGAGGTTGGCTGGCTGCTGAGGCGCAGCAGGTGTCAGCCCTTCGGGGAACTGCCCGTGGATGCTTCGGGAATGGGGCCTGCCAACTCAGAACCCCCGTTCCCTGTGGCTGCAGCCGGCCAGGGGGCTCCAGGGTCGGGTGCGCCGCGGGCCTGGGGGGCTTCTTGCCTGTGTGCAGGGCTTCTACGCACAAGGTGGCACCTCATCCCGGCCCAAGGGTGGTGGCAGGAACCCAGGTGGCGCTCGGGGACTCGGCAGGGCCCAACCCCGGGGCCTGCCCGCAACACCTGATTACCCGCGGGCGTGTCCGTCCACCCTCAGAAAGCTCTGCTGGGACAGCCCTGACCGAGCTCCGAGCTCATCGCCCTTGGACCGCCCCAGTGGGCTTCAGGAGTGGGTGTGTGCCAGCAGCAGCCCTCCCCACTCACCCACCATGCGTCAGCCCCGCCCGACAAGCCCCTAGGGCGGGCGGGGCTTCCCGGGGGGCCTATTTGCAACGCCGGGAAGCGCGGGGCAGTCCGTGTGTGCGGCCCGGGGACACCCGCAGGTGTGTGTGCTCCCCCCGTGGACGGCCGCTGCGGCTAGCCAGCACCTGGGGGCTGTCGGCAGCGCCGCCTGGGCAGCCTCCTAGAGCTAGGGGTCTGGCAGGCTCCGGGGGCAAATGGACTACGGAAGCCGAGAGGGGCCCGTCCGCGCCAAAACCCAAAACGCGCTGCGGCCTCCAGGGAGGGACACAGGGGACACAAGTGGCTGTGTGGCTTGCAGTGCCCGACCAGAGGGAGGGAGGTTGGCTGGCTGCGGAGGCGCAGCAGGTGTCAGCCCTTCGGGGAACTGCCCGTGGATGCTTCGGGAATGGGGCCTGCCAACTCAGAACCCCCGTTCCCTGTGGCTGCAGCCGGCCAGGGGGCTCCAGGGTCGGGTGCGCCGCGGGCCTGGGGGGCTTCTTGCCTGTGTGCAGGGCTTCTACGCACAAGGTGGCACCTCATCCCGGCCCAAGGGTGGTGGCAGGAACCCAAGTGGCGCTCGGGGACTCGGCAGGGCCCGCCCCTGGGGCCTGCCCGCAACACCTGATTGCCCGCGGGCGTGTCCGTCCACCCTCAGAAAGCTCTGCTGGGACAGCCCTGACCGAGCTCCGAGCTCATCGCCCTTGGACCGCCCCAGTGGGCTTCAGGAGTGGGTGTGTGCCAGCAGCAGCCCTCCCCACTCACCCACCGTGCGTCGGCCCCGCCCGAAAAGCCCCTAGGGCGGGCGGGGCTTCCCGGGGGGCCTATTTGCAACGCCGGGAAGCGCGGGGCAGTCCGTGTGTGCGGCCCGGGGACACCCGCAGGTGTGTGTGCTCCCCCCGTGGCCGGCCGCTGCGGCTAGCCAGCACCTGGGGGCTGTCGGCAGCGCCGCCTGGGCAGCCTCCTAGAGCCAGGGGTCTGGCAGGCTCCGGGGGCAAATGGACTACGGAAGCCGAGAGGGGCCCGTCCGCGCCAAAACCCAAAACGCGCTGCGGCCTCCAGGGAGGGACACAGGGGACACAAGTGGCTGTGTGGCTTGCAGTGCCTGACCAGAGGGAGGGAGGTTGGCTGGCTGCTGAGGCGCAGCAGGTGTCAGCCCTTCGGGGAACTGCCCGTGGATGCTTCGGGAATGGGGCCTGCCAACTCAGAACCCCCGTTCCCTGTGGCTGCAGCCGGCCAGGGGGCTCCAGGGTCGGGTGCGCCGCGGGCCTGGGGGGCTTCTTGCCTGTGTGCAGGGCTTCTACGCACAAGGTGGCACCTCATCCCGGCCCAGGGTGGTGGCAGGAACCCAGGTGGCGCTCGGGGACTCGGCAGGGCCCGCCCCCGGGGCCTGCCCGCAACACCTGATTGCCCGCGGGCGTGTCCGTCCACCCTCAGAAAGCTCTGCTGGGACAGCCCTGACCGAGCTGCGAGCTCATCGCCCTTGGACCGCCCCAGTGGGCTTCAGGAGTGGGTGTGTGCCAGCAGCAGCCCTCCCCACTCACCCACCGTGCATCGGCCCTGCCCGACAAGCCCCTAGGGCGGGCGGGGCTTCCCGGGGGGCCGATTTGCAACGCCGGGAAGCGCGGGGCAGTCGTGTGTGCGGCCCGGGGACACCCGCAGGTGTGTGTGCTCCCCCCGTGGCCGGCCGCTGCAGCTAGCCAGCACCTGGGGGCTGTCGGCAGCGCCGCCTGGGCAGCCTCCTAGAGCCAGGGGTCTGGCAGGCTCCGGGGGCAAATGGACTACGGAAGCCGAGAGGGGCCCGTCCGCGCCAAAACCCAAAACGCGCTGCGGCCTCCAGGGAGGGACACAGGGGACACAAGTGGCTGTGTGGCTTGCAGTGCCCGACCAGAGGGAGGGAGGTTGGCTGGCTGCTGAGGCGCAGCAGGTGTCAGCCCTTCGGGGAACTGCCCGTGGATGCTTCGGGAATGGGGCCTGCCAACTCAGAACCCCCGTTCCCTGTGGCTGCAGCCGGCCAGGGGGCTCCAGGGTCGGGTGCGCCGCGGGCCTGGGGGGCTTCTTGCCTGTGTGCAGGGCTTCTACGCACAAGGTGGCACCTCATCCCGGCCCAAGGGTGGTGGCAGGAACCCAGGTGGCGCTCGGGGACTCGGCAGGGCCCAACCCCAGGGCCTGCCCGCAACACCTGATTACCCGCGGGCGTGTCCGTCCACCCTCAGAAAGCTCTGCTGGGACAGCCCTGACCGAGCTCCGAGCTCATCGCCCTTGGACCGCCCCAGTGGGCTTCAGGAGTGGGTGTGTGCCAGCAGCAGCCCTCCCCACTCACCCACCGTGCGTCAGCCCCGCCGGACAAGCCCCTAGGGCGGGCGGGGCTTCCCGGGGGGCCTATTTGCAACGCCGGGAAGCGCGGGGCAGTCCGTGTGTGCGGCCCGGGGACACCCGCAGGTGTGTGTGCTCCCCCCGTGGCCGGCCGCTGCGGCTAGCCAGCACCTGGGGGCTGTCGGCAGCGCCGCCTGGGCAGCCTCCTAGAGCCAGGGGTCTGGCAGGCTCCGGGGGCAAATGGACTACGGAAGCCGAGAGGGGCCCGTCCGCGCCAAAACCCAAAACGCGCTGCGGCCTCCAGGGAGGGACACAGGGGACACAAGTGGCTGTGTGGCTTGCAGTGCCCGACCAGAGGGAGGGAGGTTGGCTGGCTGCTGAGGCGCAGCAGGTGTCAGCCCTTCGGGGAACTGCCCGTGGATGCTTCGGGAATGGGGCCTGCCAACTCAGAACCCCCGTTCCCTGTGGCTGCAGCCGGCCAGGGGGCTCCAGGGTCGGGTGCGCCGCGGGCCTGGGGGGCTTCTTGCCTGTGTGCAGGGCTTCTACGCACAAGGTGGCACCTCATCCCGGCCCAAGGGTGGTGGCAGGAACCCAGGTGGCGCTCGGGGACTCGGCAGGGCCCGCCCCCGGGGCCTGCCCGCAACACCTGATTGCCCGCGGGCGTGTCCGTCCACCCTCAGAAAGCTCTGCTGGGACAGCCCTGACCGAGCTCCGAGCTCATCGCCCTTGGACCGCCCCAGTGGGCTTCAGGAGTGGGTGTGTGCCAGCAGCAGCCCTCCCCACTCACCCACCGTGCGTCGGCCCCGCCCGACAAGCCCCTAGGGCGGGCGGGGCTTCCCGGGGGGCCTATTTGCAACGCCGGGAAGCGCGGGGCAGTCCGTGTGTGCGGCCCGGGGACACCCGCAGGTGTGTGTGCTCCCCCCGTGGCCGGCCGCTGCAGCTAGCCAGCACCTGGGGGCTGTCGGCAGCGCCGCCTGGGCAGCCTCCTAGAGCCAGGGGTCTGGCAGGCTCCGGGGGCAAATGGACTACGGAAGCCGAGAGGGGCCCGTCCGCGCCAAAACCCAAAACGCGCTGCGGCCTCCAGGGAGGGACACAGGGGACACAAGTGGCTGTGTGGCTTGCAGTGCCCGACCAGAGGGAGGGAGGTTGGCTGGCTGCTGAGGCGCAGCAGGTGTCAGCCCTTCGGGGAACTGCCCGTGGATGCTTCGGGAATGGGGCCTGCCAACTCAGAACCCCCGTTCCCTGTGGCTGCAGCCGGCCAGGGGGCTCCAGGGTCGGGTGCGCCGCAGGCCTGGGGGGCTTCTTGCCTGTGTGCAGGGCTTCTACGCACAAGGTGGCACCTCATCCCGGCCCAAGGGTGGTGGCAGGAACCCAGGTGGCGCTCGGGGCCTCGGCAGGGCCCGCCCCCGGGGCCTGCCCGCAACACCTGATTGCCCGCGGGCGTGTCCGTCCACCCTCAGAAAGCTCTGCTGGGACAGCCCTGACCGAGCTCCGAGCTCATCGCCCTTGGACCGCCCCAGTGGGCTTCAGGAGTGGGTGTGTGCCAGCAGCAGCCCTCCCCACTCACCCACCATGCGTCGGCCCCGCCCGACAAGCCCCTAGGGCGGGCGGGGCTTCCCGGGGGGCCTATTTGCAACGCCGGGAAGCGCGGGGCAGTCCGTGTGTGCGGCCCGGGGACACCCGCAGGTGTGTGTGCTCCCCCCGTGGCCGGCCGCTGCGGCTAGCCAGCACCTGGGGGCTGTCGGCAGCGCCGCCTGGGCAGCCTCCTAGAGCCAGGGGTCTGGCAGGCTCCGGGGGCAAATGGACTACGGAAGCCGAGAGGGGCCCGTCCGCGCCAAATCCCAAAACGCGCTGCGTCCTCCAGGGAGGGACACAGGGGACACAAGTGGCTGTGTGGCTTGCAGTGCCCGACCAGAGGGAGGGAGGTTGGCTGGCTGCTGAGGCGCAGCAGGTGTCAGCCCTTCGGGGAACTGCCCGTGGATGCTTCGGGAATGGGGCCTGCCAACTCAGAACCCCCGTTCCCTGTGGCTGCAGCCGGCCAGGGGGCTCCAGGGTCGGGTGCGCCGCGGGCCTGGGGGGCTTCTTGCCTGTGTGCAGGGCTTCTACGCACAAGGTGGCACCTCATCCCGGCCCAAGGGTGGTGGCAGGAACCCAGGTGGCGCTCGGGGACTCGGCAGGGCCCGCCCCCGGGGCCTGCCCGCAACACCTGATTGCCCGCGGTCGTGTCCGTCCACCCTCAGAAAGCTCTGCTGGGACAGCCCTGACCGAGCTGCGAGCTCATCGCCCTTGGACCGCCCCAGTGGGCTTCAGGAGTGGGTGTGTGCCAGCAGCAGCCCTCCCCACTCACCCACCGTGCGTCGGCCCCGCCCGACAAGCCCCTAGGGTGGGCGGGGCTTCCCGGGGGGCCTATTTGCAACGCCGGGAAGCGCGGGGCAGTCCGTGTGTGCGGCCCGGGGACACCCGCAGGTGTGTGTGCTCTCCCCGTGGCCGGCCGCTGCGGCTAGCCAGCACCTGGGGGCTGTCGGCAGCGCCGCCTGGGCAGCCTCCTAGAGCCAGGGGTCTGGCAGGCTCCGGGGGCAAATGGACTACGGAAGCCGAGAGGGGCCCGTCCGCGCCAAAACCCAAAACGCGCTGCGGCCTCCAGGGAGGGACACAGGGGACACAAGTGGCTGTGTGGCTTGCAGTGCCCGACCAGAGGGAGGGAGGTTGGCTGGCTGCTGAGGCGCAGCAGGTGTCAGCCCTTCGGGGAACTGCCCGTGGATGCTTCGGGAATGGGGCCTGCCAACTCAGAACCCCCGTTCCCTGTGGCTGCAGCCGGCCAGGGGGCTCCAGGGTCGGGTGCGCCGCGGGCCTGGGGGGCTTCTTGCCTGTGTGCAGGGCTTCTACGCACAAGGTGGCACCTCATCCCGGCCCAAGGGTGGTGGCAGGAACCCAGGTGGCGCTCGGGGACTCGGCAGGGCCCGCCCCCGGGGCCTGCCCGCAACACCTGATTGCCCGCGGGCGTGTCCGTCCACCCTCAGAAAGCTCTGCTGGGACAGCCCTGACCGAGCTGCGAGCTCATCGCCCTTGGACCGCCCCAGTGGGCTTCAGGAGTGGGTGTGTGCCAGCAGCAGCCCTCCCCACTCACCCACCGTGCGTCGGCCCCGCCCAGCAAGCCCCTAGGGTGGGCGGGGCTTCCCGGGGGGCCTATTTGCAACGCCGGGAAGCGCGGGGCAGTCCGTGTGTGCGGCCCGGGGACACCCGCAGGTGTGTGTGCTCCCCCCGTGGCCGGCCGCTGCGGCTAGCCAGCACCTGGGGGCTGTCGGCAGCGCCGCCTGGGCAGCCTCCTAGAGCCAGGGGTCTGGCAGGCTCCGGGGGCAAATGGACTACGGAAGCCGAGAGGGGCCCGTCCGCGCCAAAACCCAAAACGCGCTGCGGCCTCCAGGGAGGGACACAGGGGACACAAGTGGCTGTGTGGCTTGCAGTGCCCGACCAGAGGGAGGGAGGTTGGCTGGCTGCTGAGGCGCAGCAGGTGTCAGCCCTTCGGGGAACTGCCCGTGGATGCTTCGGGAATGGGGCCTGCCAACTCAGAACCCCCGTTCCCTGTGGCTGCAGCCGGCCAGGGGGCTCCAGGGTCGGGTGCGCCGCGGGCCTGGGGGGCTTCTTGCCTGTGTGCAGGGCTTCTACGCACAAGGTGGCACCTCATCCCGGCCCAAGGGTGGTGGCAGGAACCCAGGTGGCGCTCGGGGCCTCGGCAGGGCCCGCCCCCGGGGCCTGCCCGCAACACCTGATTGCCCGCGGGCGTGTCCGTCCACCCTCAGAAAGCTCTGCTGGGACAGCCCTGACCGAGCTCCGAGCTCATCGCCCTTGGACCGCCCCAGTGGGCTTCAGGAGTGGGTGTGTGCCAGCAGCAGCCCTCCCCACTCACCCACCATGCGTCGGCCCCGCCCGACAAGCCCCTAGGGCGGGCGGGGCTTCCCGGGGGGCCTATTTGCAACGCCGGGAAGCGCGGGGCAGTCCGTGTGTGCGGCCCGGGGACACCCGCAGGTGTGTGTGCTCCCCCCGTGGCCGGCCGCTGCGGCTAGCCAGCACCTGGGGGCTGTCGGCAGCGCCGCCTGGGCAGCCTCCTAGAGCCAGGGGTCTGGCAGGCTCCGGGGGCAAATGGACTACGGAAGCCGAGAGGGGCCCGTCCGCGCCAAAACCCAAAACGCGCTGCGGCCTCCAGGGAGGGACACAGGGGACACAAGTGGCTGTGTGGCTTGCAGTGCCCGACCAGAGGGAGGGAGGTTGGCTGGCTGCTGAGGCGCAGCAGGTGTCAGCCCTTCGGGGAACTGCCCGTGGATGCTTCGGGAATGGGGCCTGCCAACTCAGAACCCCCGTTCCCTGTGGCTGCAGCCGGCCAGGGGGCTCCAGGGTCGGGTGCGCCGCGGGCCTGGGGGGCTTCTTGCCTGTGTGCAGGGCTTCTACGCACAAGGTGGCACCTCATCCCGGCCCAAGGGTGGTGGCAGGAACCCAGGTGGCGCTCGGGGACTCGGCAGGGCCCGCCTCCGGGGCCTGCCCGCAACACCTGATGGCCCGCGGGCGTGTCCGTCCACCCTCAGAAAGCTCTGCTGGGACAGCCCTGACCGAGCTGCGAGCTCATCGCCCTTCGACCGCCCCAGTGGGCTTCAGGAGTGGGTGTGTGCCAGCAGCAGCCCTCCCCACTCACCCACCGTGCGTCGGCCCCACCCGACAAGCCCCTAGGGCGGGCGGGGCTTCCCGGGGGCCTATTTGCAACGCCGGGAAGCGCGGGGCAGTCCGTGTGTGCGGCCCGGGGACACCCGCAGGTGTGTGTGCTCCCCCCGTGGCCGGCCGCTGCGGCTAGCCAGCACCTGGGGGCTGTCGGCAGCGCCGCCTGGGCAGCCTCCTAGAGCCAGGGGTCTGGCAGGCTCCGGGGGCAAATGGACTACGGAAGCCGAGAGGGGCCCGTCCGCGCCAAAACCCAAAACGCGCTGCGGCCTCCAGGGAGGGACACAGGGGACACAAGTGGCTGTGTGGCTTGCAGTGCCCGACCAGAGGGAGGGAGGTTGGCTGGCTGCTGAGGCGCAGCAGGTGTCAGCCCTTCGGGGAACTGCCCGTGGATGCTTCGGGAATGGGGCCTGCCAACTCAGAACCCCCGTTCCCTGTGGCTGCAGCCGGCCAGGGGGCTCCAGGGTCGGGTGCGCCGCGGGCCTGGGGGGCTTCTTGCCTGTGTGCAGGGCTTCTACGCACAAGGTGGCACCTCATCCCGGCCCAAGGGTGGTGGCAGGAACCCAGGTGGCGCTCGGGGACTCGGCAGGGCCCGCCCCCGGGGCCTGCCCGCAACACCTGATTGCCCGCGGGCGTGTCCGTCCACCCTCAGAAAGCTCTGCTGGGACAGCCCTGACCGAGCTCCGAGCTCATCGCCCTTGGACCGCCCCAGTGGGTTTCAGGAGTGGGTGTGTGCCAGCAGCAGCCCTCCCCACTCACCCACCGTGCGTCGGCCCCGCCCGACAAGCCCCTAGGGTGGGCGCGGCTTCCCGGGGGGCCTATTGCAACACCGGGAAGCGCGGGGCAGTCCGTGTGTGCGGCCCGGGGACACCCGCAGGTGTGTGTGCTCCCCCCGTGGCCGGCCGCTGCGGCTAGCCAGCACCTGGGGGCTGTCGGCAGCGCCGCCTGGGCAGCCTCCTAGAGCCAGGGGTCTGGCAGGCTCCGGGGGCAAATGGACTACGGAAGCCGAGAGGGGCCCGTCCGCGCCAAAACCCAAAACGCGCTGCGGCCTCCAGGGAGGGACACAGGGGACACAAGTGGCTGTGTGGCTTGCAGTGCCCGACCAGAGGGAGGGAGGTTGGCTGGCTGCTGAGGCGCAGCAGGTGTCAGCCCTTCGGGGAACTGCCCGTGGATGCTTCGGGAATGGGGCCTGCCAACTCAGAACCCCCGTTCCCTGTGGCTGCAGCCGGCCAGGGGGCTCCAGGGTCGGGTGCGCCGCGGGCCTGGGGGGCTTCTTGCCTGTGTGCAGGGCTTCTACGCACAAGGTGGCACCTCATCCCGGCCCAAGGGTGGTGGCAGGAACCCAGGTGGCGCTCGGGGACTCGGCAGGGCCCAACCACGGGGCCTGCCCGCAACACCTGATTGCCCGCGGGCGTGTCCGTCCACCCTCAGAAAGCTCTGCTGGGACAGCCCTGACCGAGCTGCGAGCTCATCGCCCTTGGACCGCCGCAGTGGGCTTCAGGAGTGGGTGTGTGCCAGCAGCAGCCCTCCCCACTCACCCACCGTGCGTCGGCCCCGCCCGACAAGCCCCTAGGGCGGGCGGGGCTTCCCGGGGGGCCTATTTGCAACGCCAGGAAGCACGGGGCAGTCCGTGTGTGCGGACCGGGCACACCCGCAGGTGTGTGTGCTCCCCCCGTGGCCGGCCACTGCGGCTAGCCAGCACCTGGGGGCTGTCGGCAGCGCCGCCTGGGCAGCATCCTAGAGCCAGGGGTCTGGCAGGCTCCGGGGGCAAATGGACTACAGAAGCCAAGAGGGACCCGTCCGCGCCAAAACCCAAAACGCGCTGCGGCCTCCAGGGAGGGACACAGGGGACACAAGTGGCTGTGTGGCTTGCAGTGCCCGACCAGAGGGAGGGAGGTTGGCTGGCTGCTGAGGCGCAGCAGGTGTCAGCCCTTCGGGGAACTGCCCGTGGATGCTTCGGGAATGGGGCCTGCCAACTCAGAACCCCCGTTCCCTGTGGCTGCATCCGGCCAGGGGGCTCCAGGGTCGGATGCGCCGCGGGCCTGGGGGGCTTCTTGCCTGTGTGCAGGGCTTCTACGCACAAGGTGGCACCTCTTCCCGGCCCAAGGGTAGTGGCAGGAACCCAGGTGGCGCTCGGGGCCTCGGCAGGGCCCGCCCCCGGGGCCTGCCCGCAACACCTGATTACCCGCGGGCGTGTCCGTCCACCCTCAGAAAGCTCTGCTGGGACAGCCCTGACCGAGCTCCGAGCTCATCGCCCTTGGACCGCCCCAGTGGGCTTCAGGAGTGGGTGTGTGCCAGCAGCAGCCCTCCCCACTCACCCACCGTGCATCGGCCCTGCCCGACAAGCCCCTAGGGCGGGCGGGGCTTCCCGGGGGGCCGATTTGCAACGCCGGGACGTGCGGGGCAGTCCGTGTGTGCGGCCCGGGGACACCCGCAGTTGTGTGTGCTCCCCCCGTGGCCGGCCGCTGCAGCTAGCCAGCACCTGGGGGCTGTCGGCAGCACCGCCTGGGCAGCCTCCTAGAGCCAGGGGTCTGGCAGGCTCCGGGGGCAAATGGACTATGGAAGCCGAGAGGGTCCTGTCTGCGCCAAAACCCAAAACGCGCTGCAGCCTCCAGGGAGGGACACAGGGGACACAAGTGGCTGTGTGGCTTGCAGTGCCCGACCAGAGGGAGGGAGGTTGGCTGGCTGCTGAGGCGCAGCAGGTGTCAGCCCTTCGGGGAACTGCCCGTGGATGCTTCGGGAATGGGGCCTGCCAACTCAGAACCCCCGTTCCCTGTGGCTGCAGCCGGCCAGGGGGCTCCAGGGTCGGGTGCGCCGCGGGCCTGGGGGGCTTCTTGCCTGTGTGCAGGGCTTCTACGCACAAGGTGGCACCTCATCCCGGCCCAAGGGTGGTGGCAGGAACCCAGGTGGCGCTCGGGGACTCGGCAGGGCCCGCCCCCGGGACCTGCCCCCAACACCTGATTGCCCGCGGGCGTGTCCGTCCACCCTCAGAAAGCTCTGCTGGGACAGCCCTGACCGAGCTGCGAGCTCATCGCACTTAGACCGCCCCAGTGGGCTTCAGGAGTGGGTGTGTGCCAGCAGCAGCCCTCCCCGCTCACCCACTGTGCGTCGGCCCCGCCCGACAAGCCCCTAGTTCGGGCGGGGCTTCCCGGGGGGCCTATTTGTAACGCCGGGAAGCGCGGGGCAGTCCGTGTGTGCGGCCCGGGGACACCCGCAGGTGTGTGTGCTCCCCCCGTGGCCGGCCGCTGCGGCTAGCCAGCACCTGGGGGCTGTCGGCAGCGCCGCCTGGGCAGCCTCCTAGAGCCAGGGGTCTGGCAGGCTCCGGGGGCAAATGGACTACGGAAGCCGAGAGGGGCCCGTCCGCGCCAAAACCCAAAACGCGCTGCAGCGTCCAGGGAGGGACACAGGGGACACAAGTGGCTGTGTGGCTTGCAGTGCCCGACCAGAGGGAGGGAGGTTGGCTGGCTGCTGAGGCGCAGCAGGTGTCAGCCCTTCGGGGAACTGCCCGTGGATGCTTCGGGAATGGGGCCTGCCAACTCAGAACCCCCGTTCCCTGTGGCTGCAGCCGGCCAGGGGGCTCCAGGGTCGGGTGTGCCGCGGGCCTGGGGGGCTTCTTGCCTGTGTGCAGGGCTTCTACGCACAAGGTGGCACCTCATCCCGGCCCAAGGGTGGTGGCAGGAACCCAGGTGGCGCTCGGGGCCTCGGCAGGGACCGCCCCCGGGGCCTGCCCGCAACACCTGATTGCCCGCGGGCGTGTCCGTCCACCCTCAGAAAGCTCTGCTGGGACAGCCCTGACCGAGCTCCGAGCTCATCGCCCTTGGACCGCCCCAGTGGGCTTCAGGAGTGGGTGTGTGGCAGCAGCAGCCCTCCCCAGTCAACCACCATGCGTCGGCCCCGCCCGACAAGCCCCTAGGGCGGGCGGGGCTTCCCGGGGGGCCTATTTGCAACTCCGGAAAGCGCGGGGCAGTCCGTGTGTGCGGCCCGGGGACACCCGCAGGTGTGTGTGCTCCCCCCGTGGCCGGCCGCTGCGGCTAGCCAGCACCCGGGGGCTGTCGGCAGCGCCGCCTGGGCAGCCTCCTAGAGCCAGGGGTCTGGCAGGCTCCGGGGGCAAATGGACTACGGAAGCCGAGAGGGGCCCGTCCGCGCCAAAACCCAAAACGCGCTGCGGCCTCCAGGGAGGGACACAGGGGACACAAGTGGCTGTGTGGCTTGCAGTGCCCGACCAGAGGGAGGGAGGTTGGCTGGCTGCTGAGGCGCAGCAGGTGTCAGCCCTTCGGGGAACTGCCCGTGGATGCTTCGGGAATGGGGCCTGCCAACTCAGAACCCCCGTTCCCTGTGGCTGCAGCCGGCCAGGGGGCTCCAGGGTCGGGTGCGCCGCGGGCCTGGGGGGCTTCTTGCCTGTGTGCAGGGCTTCTACGCACAAGGTGGCACCTCATCCCGGCCCAAGGGTGGTGGCAGGAACCCAGGTGGCGCTCGGGGACTCGGCAGGGCCCGCCCCCGGGGCCTGCCCGCAACACCTGATTGCCCGCGGGCGTGTCCGTCCACCCTCAGAAAGCTCTGCTGGGACAGCCCTGACCAAGCTCCGAGCTCATCGCCCTTTGACCGCCCCAGTGGGCTTCAGGAGTGGGTGTGTGCCAGCAGCAGCCCTCCCCACTCACCCACCGTGCATCGGCCCTGCCCGACAAGCCCCTAGGGCGGGCGGGGCTTCCCGGGGGGCCGATTTGCAACGCCGGGACGTGCGGGGCAGTCCGTGTGTGCGGCCCGGGGACACCCGCAGTTGTGTGTGCTCCCCCCGTGGCCGGCCGCTGCGGCTAGCCAGCACCTGGGGGCTGTCGGCAGCGCCGCCTGGGCAGCCTCCTAGAGCCAGGGGTCTGGCAGGCTCCGGGGGCAAATGGAATATGGAAGCCGAGAGGGGCCTGTCCGCGCCAAAACCCAAAACGCGCTGCGGCCTCCAGGGAGGGACACAGGGGACACAAGTGGCTGTGTGGCTTGCAGTGCCCGACCAGAGGGAGGGAGGTTGGCTGGCTGCTGAGGCGCAGCAGGTGTCAGCCCTTCGGGGAACTGCCCGTGGATGCTTCGGGAATGGGGCCTGCCAACTCAGAACCCCCGTTCCCTGTGGCTGCAGCCGGCCAGGGGGCTCCAGGGTCGGGTGCGCCGCGGGCCTGGGGGGCTTCTTGCCTGTGTGCAGGGCTTCTACGCACAAGGTGGCACCTCATCGTGGCCCAAGGGTGGTGGCAGGAACCCAGGTGGCGCTCGGGGACTCGGCAGGGCCCGCCCCCGGGGCCTGCCCGCAACACCTGATGGCCCGCGGGCATGTCCGTCCACCCTCAGAAAGCTCTGCTGGGACAGCCCTGACCGAGCTGCGAGCTCATCGCCCTTGGACCGCCGCAGTGGGCTTCAGGAGTGGGTGTGTGCCAGCAGCAGCCCTCCCCGCTCACCCACCGTGCGTCGGCCCCACCCGAAAAGCCCCTAGGGCGGACGGGGCTTCCCGGGGGGCCTATTTGCAACGCCGGGAAGCGCGGGGCAGTCCGTGTGTGCGGCCCGGGGACACCCGCAGGTGTGTGTGCTCCCCCCGTGGCCGGCCGCTGCGGCTAGCCAGCACCTGGGGGCTGTCGGCAGCGCCGCCTGGGCAGCCTCCTAGAGCCAGGGGTCTGGCAGGCTCCGGGGGCAAATGGACTACGGAAGCCGAGAGGGGCCCGTCCGCGCCAAAACCCAAAACGCGCTGCGGCCTCCAGGGAGGGACACAGGGGACACAAGTGGCTGTGTGGCTTGCAGTGCCCGACCAGAGGGAGGGAGGTTGGCTGGCTGCTGAGGCGCAGCAGGTGTCAGCCCTTCGGGGAACTGCCCGTGGATGCTTCGGGAATGGGGCCTGCCAACTCAGAACCCCCGTTCCCTGTGGCTGCAGCCGGCCAGGGGGCTCCAGGGTCGGGTGCGCCGCGGGCCTGGTGGGCTTCTTGCCTGTGTGCAGGGCTTCTACGCACAAGGTGGCACCTCATCCCGGCCCAAGGGTGGTGGCAGGAACCCAGGTGGCGCTCGGGGACTCGGCAGGGCCCGCCCCCGGGGCCTGCCCGCAACACCTGATTGCCCGCGGGCGTGTCCGTCCACCCTCAGAAAGCTCTGCTGGGACAGCCCTGACCGAGCTCCGAGCTCATCGCCCTTGGACCGCCCCAGTGGGTTTCAGGAGTGGGTGTGTGCCAGCAGCAGCCCTCCCCACTCACCCACTGTGCGTCGGCCCCGCCCGACAAGCCCCTAGGGTGGGCGCGGCTTCCCGGGGGGCCTATTGCAACACCGGGAAGCGCGGGGCAGTCCGTGTGTGCGGCCCGGGGACACCCGCAGGTGTGTGTGCTCCCCCCGTGGCCGGCCGCTGCGGCTAGCCAGCACCTGGGGGCTGTCGGCAGCGCCGCCTGGGCAGCCTCCTAGAGCCAGGGGTCTGGCAGGCTCCGGGGGCAAATGGACTACGGAAGCCGAGAGGGGCCCGTCCGCGCCAAAACCCAAAACGCGCTGCGGCCTCCAGGGAGGGACACAGGGGACACAAGTGGCTGTGTGGCTTGCAGTGCCCGACCAGAGGGAGGGAGGTTGGCTGGCTGCTGAGGCGCAGCAGGTGTCAGCCCTTCGGGGAACTGCCCGTGGATGCTTCGGGAATGGGGCCTGCCAACTCAGAACCCCCGTTCCCTGTGGCTGCAGCCGGCCAGGGGCCTCCAGGGTCGGGTGCGCCGCGGGCCTGGGGGGCTTCTTGCCTGTGTGCAGGGCTTCTACGCACAAGGTGGCACCTCATCCCGGCCCAAGGGTGGTGGCAGGAACCCAGGTGGCGCTCGGGGACTCGGCAGGGCCCAACCACGGGGCCTGCCCGCAACACCTGATTGCCCGCGGGCGTGTCCGTCCACCCTCAGAAAGCTCTGCTGGGACAGCCCTGACCGAGCTCCGAGCTCATCGCCCTTGGACCGCCCCAGTGGGCTTCAGGAGTGGGTGTGTGCCAGCAGCAGCCCTCCCCACTCACCCACCGTGCGTCGGCCCCGCCCGACAAGCCCCTAGGGCGGGCGGGGCTTCCCGGGGGGCCTATTTGCAACGCCGGGAAGCACGGGGCAGTCCGTGTGTGCGGCCCGGGGACACCCGCAGGTGTGTGTGCTCCCCCCGTGGCCGGCCGCTGCGGCTAGCCAGCACCTGGGGGCTGTCGGCAGCGCCGCCTGGGCAGCATCCTAGAGCCAGGGGTCTGGCAGGCTCCGGGGGCAAATGGACTACAGAAGCCAAGAGGGACCCGTCCGCGCCAAAACCCAAAACGCGCTGCGGCCTCCAGGGAGGGACACAGGGGACACAAGTGGCTGTGTGGCTTGCAGTGCCCGACCAGAGGGAGGGAGGTTGGCTGGCTGCTGAGGCGCAGCAGGTGTCAGCCCTTCGGGGAACTGCCCGTGGATGCTTCGGGAATGGGGCCTGCCAACTCAGAACCCCCGTTCCCTGTGGCTGCAGCCGGCCAGGGGGCTCCAGGGTCGGGTGCGCCGCGGGCCTGGCGGGCTTCTTGCCTGTGTGCAGGGCTTCTACGCACAAGGTGGCACCTCATCCCGGCCCAAGGGTGGTGGCAGGAACCCAGGTGGCGCTCGGGGACTAGGCAGGGCCCGCCCCCGGGACCTGCCCCCAACACCTGATTGCCCGCGGGCGTGTCCGTCCACCCTCAGAAAGCTCTGCTGGGACAGCCCTGACCGAGCTTTGAGCTCATCGCACTTGGACCGCCCCAGTGGGCTTCAGGAGTGGGTGTGTGCCAGCAGCAGCCCTCCCCGCTCACCCACCGTGCGTCGGCCCCGCCCGACAAGCCCCTAGGGCGGGCGGGGCTTCCCGGGGGGCCTATTTGTAACGCCGGGAAGCGCGGGGCAGTCCGTGTGTGCGGCCCGGGGACACCCGCAGGTGTGTGTGCTCCCCCCGTGGCCGGCCGCTGCGGCTAGCCAGCACCTGGGGGCTGTCGGCAGCGCCGCCTGGGCAGCCTCCTAGAGCCAGGGGTCTGGCAGGCTCCGGGGGCAAATGGACTACGGAAGCCGAGAGGGGCCCATCTGCGCCAAAACCCAAAACGCGCTGCGGCCTCCAGGGAGGGACACAGGGGACACAAGTGGCTATGTGGCTTGCAGTGCCCGACCAGAGGGAGGGAGGTTGGCTGGCTGCTGAGGCGCAGCAGGTGTCAGCCCTTCGGGGAACTGCCCGTGGATGCTTCGGGAATGGGGCCTGCCAACTCAGAACCCCCGTTCCCTGTGGCTGCAGCCGGCCAGGGGGCTCCAGGGTCGGGTGCGCCGCGGGCCTGGGGGGCTTCTTGCCTGTGTGCAGGGCTTCTACGCACAAGGTGGCACCTCATCCCGGCCCAAGGGTGGTGGCAGGAACCCAGGTGGCGCTCAGGGCCTCGGCAGGGCCCGCCCCCGGGGCCTGCCCGCAACACCTGATTGCCCGCGGGCGTGTCCGTCCACCCTCAGAAAGCTCTGCTGGGACAGCCCTGACCGAGCTCCGAGCTCATCGCCCTTGGACCGCCCCAGTGGGCTTCAGGAGTGGGTGTGTGCCAGCAGCAGCCCTCCCCACTCACCCACCATGCGTCGGCCCCGCCCGACAAGCCCCTAGGGCGGGCGGGGCTTCCCGGGGGGCCTATTTGCAACTCCGGAAAGCGCGGGGCAGTCCGTGTGTGCGGCCCGGGGACACCCGCAGGTGTGTGTGCTCCCCCCGTGGCCGGCCGCTGCGGCTAGCCAGCACCTGGGGGCTGTCGGCAGCGCCGCCTGGGCAGCCTCCTAGAGCCAGGGGTCTGGCAGGCTCCGGGGGCAAATGGACTACGGAAGCCGAGAGGGGCCCGTCCGCGCCAAAACCCAAAACGCGCTGCGGCCTCCAGGGAGGGACACAGGGGACACAAGTGGCTGTGTGGCTTGCAGTGCCCGACCAGAGGGAGGGAGGTTGGCTGGCTGCTGAGGCGCAGCAGGTGTCAGCCCTTCGGGGAACTGCCCGTGGATGCTTCGGGAATGGGGCCTGCCAACTCAGAACCCCCGTTCCCTGTGGCTGCAGCCGGCCAGGGGGCTCCAGGGTCGGGTGCGCCGCGGGCCTGGGGGGCTTCTTGCCTGTGTGCAGGGCTTCTACGCACAAGGTGGCACCTCATCCCGGCCCAAGGGTGGTGGCAGGAACCCAGGTGGCGCTCGGGGACTCGGCAGGGCCCGCCCCCGGGGCCTGCCCGCAACACCTGATTGCCCGCGGGCGTGTCCGTCCACCCTCAGAAAGCTCTGCTGGGACAGCCCTGACCAAGCTCCGAGCTCATCGCCCTTTGACCGCCCCAGTGGGCTTCAGGAGTGGGTGTGTGCCAGCAGCAGCCCTCCCCACTCACCCACCGTGCATCGGCCCTGCCCGACAAGCCCCTAGGGCGGGCGGGGCTTCCCGGGGGGCCGATTTGCAACGCCGGGACGTGCGGGGCAGTCCGTGTGTGCGGCCCGGGGACACCCGCAGTTGTGTGTGCTCCCCCCGTGGCCGGCCGCTGCGGCTAGCCAGCACCTGGGGGCTGTCGGCAGCGCCGCCTGGGCAGCCTCCTAGAGCCAGGGGTCTGGCAGGCTCCGGGGGCAAATGGACTATGGAAGCCGAGAGGGGCCTGTCCGCGCCAAAACCCAAAACGCGCTGCGGCCTCCAGGGAGGGACACAGGGGACACAAGTGGCTGTGTGGCTTGCAGTGCCCGACCAGAGGGAGGGAGGTTGGCTGGCTGCTGAGGCGCAGCAGGTGTCAGCCCTTCGGGGAACTGCCCGTGGATGCTTCGGGAATGGGGCCTGCCAACTCAGAACCCCCGTTCCCTGTGGCTGCAGCCGGCCAGGGGGCTCCAGGGTCGGGTGCGCCGCGGGCCTGGGGGGCTTCTTGCCTGTGTGCAGGGCTTCTACGCACAAGGTGGCACCTCATCGTGGCCCAAGGGTGGTGGCAGGAACCCAGGTGGCGCTCGGGGACTCGGCAGGGCCCGCCCCCGGGGCCTGCCCGCAACACCTGATGGCCCGCGGGCATGTCCGTCCACCCTCAGAAAGCTCTGCTGGGACAGCCCTGACCGAGCTGCGAGCTCATCGCCCTTGGACCGCCGCAGTGGGCTTCAGGAGTGGGTGTGTGCCAGCAGCAGCCCTCCCCGCTCACCCACCGTGCGTCGGCCCTGCCCGAAAAGCCCCTAGGGCGGGCGGGGCTTCCCGGGGGGCCTATTTGCAACGCCGGGAAGCGCGGGGCAGTCCGTGTGTGCGGCCCGGGGACACCCGCAGGTGTGTGTGCTCCCCCCGTGGCCGGCCGCTGCGGCTAGCCAGCACCTGGGGGCTGTCGGCAGCGCCGCCTGGGCAGCCTCCTAGAGCCAGGGGTCTGGCAGGCTCCGGGGGCAAATGGACTACGGAAGCCGAGAGGGGCCCGTCCGCGCCAAAACCCAAAACGCGCTGCGGCCTCCAGGGAGGGACACAGGGGACACAAGTGGCTGTGTGGCTTGCAGTGCCCGACCAGAGGGAGGGAGGTTGGCTGGCTGCTGAGGCGCAGCAGGTGTCAGCCCTTCGGGGAACTGCCCGTGGATGCTTCGGGAATGGGGCCTGCCAACTCAGAACCCCCGTTCCCTGTGGCTGCAGCCGGCCAGGGGCCTCCAGGGTCGGGTGCGCCGCGGGCCTGGGGGGCTTCTTGCCTGTGTGCAGGGCTTCTACGCACAAGGTGGCACCTCATCCCGGCCCAAGGGTGGTGGCAGGAACCCAGGTGGCGCTCGGGGCCTCGGCAGGGCCCGCCCCCGGGGCCTGCCCGCAACACCTGATTGCCCGCGGGCGTGTCCGTCCACCCTCAGAAAGCTCTGCTGGGACAGCCCTGACCGAGCTCCGAGCTCATCGCCCTTGGACCGCCCCAGTGGGCTTCAGGAGTGGGTGTGTGCCAGCAGCAGCCCTCCCGACTCACCCACCGTGCGTCGGCCCCGCCCGAAAAGCCCCTAGGGCGGGCGGGGCTTCCCGGGGGGCCTATTTGCAACGCCAGGAAGCGCGGGGCAGTCCGTGTGTGCGGCCCGGGGACACCCGCAGGTGTGTGTGCTCCCCCCGTGGCCGGCCGTTGCGGCTAGCCAGCACCTGGGGGCTGTCGGCAGCGCCGCCTGGGCAGCCTCCTAGAGCCAGGGGTCTGGCAGGCTCCGGGGGCAAATGGACTACGGAAGCCGAGAGGGGCCCGTCCGCGCCAAAACCCAAAACGCGCTGCGGCCTCCAGGGAGGGACACAGGGGACACAAGTGGCTGTGTGGCTTGCAGTGCCCGACCAGAGGGAGGGAGGTTGGCTGGCTGCTGAGGCGCAGTAGGTGTCAGCCCTTCGGGGAACTGCCCGTGGATGCTTCGGGAATGGGGCCTGCCAACTCAGAACCCCCGTTCCCTGTGGCTGCATCCGGCCAGGGGCCTCCAGGGTCGGGTGCGCCGCGGGCCTGGGGGGCTTCTTGCCTGTGTGCAGGGCTTCTACGCACAAGGTGGCACCTCATCCCGGCCCAAGGGTGGTGGCAGGAACCCAGGTGGCGCTCGGGGACTCGGCAGGGCCCGCCCCCGGGGCCTGCCCGCAACACCTGATTGCCCGCGGGCGTGTCCGTCCACCCTCAGAAAGCTCTGCTGGGACAGCCCTGACCGAGCTCCGAGCTCATCGCCCTTGGACCGCCCCAGTGGGCTTCAGGAGTGGGTGTGTGCCAGCAGCAGCCCTCCCCACTCACCCACCGTGCGTCGGCCCCGCCCGAAAAGCCCCTAGGGCGGGCGGGGCTTCCCGGGGGGCCTATTTGCAACGCCGGGAAGCGCGGGGCAGTCCGTGTGTGCGGCCCGGGGACACCCGCAGGTGTGTGTGCTCCCCCCGTGGCCGGCCGTTGCGGCTAGCCAGCACCTGGGGGCTGTCGGCAGCGCCGCCTGGGCAGCCTCCTAGAGCCAGGGGTCTGGCAGGCTCCGGGGGCAAATGGACTACGGAAGCCGAGAGGGGCCCGTCCGCGCCAAAACCCAAAACGCGCTGCGGCCTCCAGGGAGGGACACAGGGGACACAAGTGGCTGTGTGGCTTGCAGTGCCCGACCAGAGGGAGGGAGGTTGGCTGGCTGCTGAGGCGCAGTAGGTGTCAGCCCTTCGGGGAACTGCCCGTGGATGCTTCGGGAATGGGGCCTGCCAACTCAGAACCCCCGTTCCCTGTGGCTGCATCCGGCCAGGGGCCTCCAGGGTCGGGTGCGCCGCGGGCCTGGGGGGCTTCTTGCCTGTGTGCAGGGCTTCTACGCACAAGGTGGCACCTCATCCCGGCCCAAGGGTGGTGGCAGGAACCCAGGTGGCGCTCGGGGCCTTGGCAGGGCCCGCCCCCGGGGCCTGCCCGCAACACCTGATTGCCCGCGGGCGTGTCCGTCCACCCTCAGAAAGCTCTGCTGGGACAGCCCTGACCGAGCTGCGAGCTGATCGCCCTTGGACCGCCCCAGTGGGCTTCAGGAGTGGGTGTGTGCCAGCAGCAGCCCTCTCCACTCACCCACCGTGTGTCGGCCCCGCCCGACAAGCCCCTAGGGCCGGCGGGGCTTCCCGGGGGACCTATTTGCAACGCCGGGAAGCGCGGGGCAGTCCGTGTGTGCGGCCCGGGGACACCCGCAGGAGTGTGTGCTCCCCCCGTGGCCGGCCGAGGCGGCTAGCCAGCACCTGGGGGCTGTCGGCAGCGCCGCCTGGGCAGCCTCCTAGAGCCAGGGTTCTGGCAGGCTCCGGGGGCAAATGGACTAAGGAAGCCGAGAGGGGCCCGTCCGCGCCAAAACCCAAAACGCACTGCGGCCTCCAGGGAGGGACACAGGGGACACAAGTGGCTGTGTGGCTTGCAGTGCCCGACCAGAGGGAGGGAGGTTGGCTGGCTGCTGAGGCGCAGCAGGTGTCAGCCCTTCGGGGAACTGCCCGTGGATGCTTCGGGAATGGGGCCTGCCAACTCAGAACCCCCGTTCCCTGTGGCTGCAGCCGACCAGGGGCCTCCAGGGTCGGGTGCGCCGCGGGCCTGGGGGGCTTCTTGCCTGTGTGCAGGGCTTCTACGCACAAGGTGGCACCTCATCCCGGCCCAAGGGTGGTGGCAGGAACCCAGGTGGCGCTCGGGGCCTCGGCAGGGCCCGCCCCCGGGGCCTGCCCGCAACACCTGATTGCCCGCGGGCGTGTCCATCCACCCTCAGAAAGCTCTGCTGGGACAGCCCTGACCGAGCTGCGAGCTCATCGCCCTTGGACCGCCGCAGTGGGCTTCAGGAGTGGGTGTGTGCCAGCAGCAGCCCTCCCCACTCACCCACCGTGCGTCGGCCCCGCCCGAAAAGCCCCTAGGGCGGGCGGGGCTTCCCGGGGGGCCTATTTGCAACGCCGGGAAGCGCGGGGCAGTCCGTGTGTGCGGCCTGGGGACACCCGCAGGTGTGTGTGCTCCCCCCGTGGCCGGCCGCTGCGGCTAGCCAGCACCTGGGGGCTGTCGGCAGCGCCGCCTGGGCAGCCTCCTAGAGCCAGGGGTCTGGCAGGCTCCGGGGGCAAATGGACTACGGAAGCCGAGAGGGGCCTGTCCGCGCCAAAACCCAAAACGCGCTGCGGCCTCCAGGGAGGGACACAGGGGACACAAGTGGCTGTGTGGCTTGCAGTGCCCGACCAGAGGGAGGGAGGTTGGCTGGCTGCTGAGGCGCAGCAGGTGTCAGCCCTTCGGGGAACTGCCCGTGGATGCTTCGGGAATGGGGCCTGCCAACTCAGAACCCCCGTTCCCTGTGGCTGCAGCCGGCCAGGGGCCTCCAGGGTCGGGTGCGCCGCGGGCCTGGGTGGCTTCTTGCCTGTGTGCAGGGCTTCTACGCACAAGGTGGCACCTCATCCCGGCCCAAGGGTGGTGGCAGGAACCCAGGTGGCGCTCGGGGCCTCGGCAGGGCCCGCCCCCGGGGCCTGCCCGCAACACCTGATTGCCCGCGGGCGTGTCCGTCCACCCTCAGAAAGCTCTGCTGGGACAGCCCTGACCGAGCTCCGAGCTCATCGCCCTTGGACCGCCCCAGTGGGCTTCAGGAGTGGGTGTGTGCCAGCAGCAGCCCTCCCCACTCACCCACCGTGCGTCGGCCCCGCCCGAAAAGCCCCTAGGGCGGGCGGGGCTTCCCGGGGGGCCTATTTGCAACGCCGGGAAGCGCGGGCCAGTCCGTGTGTGCGGCCCGGGGACACCCGCAGGTGTGTGTGCTCCCCCCGTGGCCGGCCGTTGCGGCTAGCCAGCACCTGGGGGCTGTCGGCAGCGCCGCCTGGGCAGCCTCCTAGAGCCAGGGGTCTGGCAGGCTCCGGGGGCAAATGGACTACGGAAGCCGAGAGGGGCCCGTCCGCGCCAAAACCCAAAACGCGCTGCGGCCTCCAGGGAGGGACACAGGGGACACAAGTGGCTGTGTGGCTTGCAGTGCCCGACCAGAGGGAGGGAGGTTGGCTGGCTGCTGAGGCGCAGCAGGTGTCAGCCCTTCGGGGAACTGCCCGTGGATGCTTCGGGAATGGGGCCTGCCAACTCAGAACCCCCGTTCCCTGTGGCTGCAGCCGACCAGGGGCCTCCAGGGTCGGGTGCGCCGCGGGCCTGGGGGGCTTCTTGCCTGTGTGCAGGGCTTCTACGCACAAGGTGGCACCTCATCCCGGCCCAAGGGTGGTGGCAGGAACCCAGGTGGCGCTCGGGGCCTTGGCAGGGCCCGCCCCCGGGGCCTGCCCGCAACACCTGATTGCCCGCGGGCGTGTCCGTCCACCCTCAGAAAGCTCTGCTGGGACAGCCCTGACCGAGCTGCGAGCTCATCGCCCTTGGACCGCCGCAGTGGGCTTCAGGAGTGGGTGTGTGCCAGCAGCAGCCCTCCCCACTCACCCACCCTGCGTCGGCCCCGCCCGACAAGCCCCTAGGGCGGGCGGGGCTTCCCAGGGTGCCTATTTGCAACACCGGGAAGCGCGGGGCAGTCCGTGTGTGCGGCCCGGGGACACCTGCAGGTGTGTGTGCTCCCCCCGTGGCCGGCCGCTGCGGCTAGCCAGCACCTGGGGGCTGTTGGCAGCGCCGCCTGGGCAGCCTCCTAGAGCCAGGGGTCTGGCAGGCTCCGGGAGCAAATGGACTACGGAAGCCGAGAGGGGCCCGTCCGCGCCAAAACCCAAAACGCGCTGCGGCCTCCAGGGAGGGACACAGGGGACACAAGTGGCTGTGTGGCTTGCAGTGCCCGACCAGAGGGAGGGAGGTTGGCTGGCTGCTGAGGTGCAGCAGGTATCAGCCCTTTGGGGAACTGCCCGTGGATGCTTCGGGAATGGGGCCTGCCAACTCAGAACCCCCGTTCCCTGTGGCTGCAGCCGGCCAGGGGCCTCCAGGGTCGGGTGCGCCGCGCGCCTGGGGGGCTTCTTGCCTGTGTGCAGGGCTTCTACGCACAAGGTGGCACCTCATCCCGGCCCAAGGGTGGTGGCAGGAACCCAGGTGGCGCTCGGGGACTCAGCAGGGCCTGCCCCCGGGGCCTGCCCGCAACACCTGATTGCCCGCGGGCGTGTCCGTCCACCCTCAAAAAGTTCTGCTGGGACAGCCCTGACCGAGCTCCGAGCTCCTCGCCCTTGGACCGCCCCAGTGGGCTTCAGGAGTGGGTGTGTGGCAGCAGCAGCCCTCCCCAGTCAACCACCGTGCGTCGGCCCCACCCGACAAGCCCCTAGGGCGTGCGGAGCTTCCCGGGGGGCCTATTTGCAACGCCAGGAAGCGCGGAGCAGTTCGTGTGTGCGGCCCGGGGACACCCGCAGGTGTGTGTGCTCCCCCCGTGGCCGGCCGAGGCGGCTAGCCAGCACCTGGGGGCTGTTGGCAGCGCCCCTGGGCAGCCTCCTAGAGCCAGGGGTCTGGCAGGCTCCGGGGGCAAATGGACTACGGAAGCCGAGAGGGGCCCGTCCGCGCCAAAACCCAAAACGCGCTGCGGCCTCCAGGGAGGGACACAGGGGACACAAGTGGCTGTGTGGCGTGCAGTGCCCGACCAGAGGGAGGGAGGTTGGCTGGCTGCTGAGGCGCAGCAGGTGTCAGCTCTTCGGGAAGTGCCCGTGGATGCTTCGGGAATGGGGCCTGCCAACTCAGAACCCCCGTTCCCTGTGGCTGCATCCGGCCAGGGGGCTCCAGGGTCGGGTGCGCCGCGGGCCTGGGGGGCTTCTTGCCTGTGTGCAGGGCTTCTACGCACAAGGTGGCACCTCTTCCCGGCCCAAGGGTGGTGGCAGGAACCCAGGTGGCGCTCGGGGACTCAGCAGGGCCTGCCCCCGGGGCCTACCCGCAACACCTGATTGCCCGCGGGTGTGTCCGTCCACCCTCAAAAAGTTCTGCTGGAACAGCCCTGACCGAGCTCCGAGCTCCTCGCCCTTGGACCGCCCCAGTGGGCTTCAGGAGTGGGTGTGTGCCAGCAGCAGCCCTCCCCAGTCAACCACCTTGCGTCGGCCCCACCGACAAGCCCCTAGGGCGGGCGGGGCTTCCCGGGGGGCCTATTTGCAACGCCGGGAAGCGCGGGGCAGTCCGTGTGTGCGGCCCGGGGACACCCGCAGGTGTGTGTGCTCCCCCCGTGGCCGGCCGCTGCGGCTAGCCAGCACCTGGGGGCTGTCGGCAGCGCCGCCTGGGCAGCCTCCTAGAGCCAGGGGTCTGGCAGGCTCCGGGGGCAAATGGACTACGGAAGCCGAGAGGGGCCCGTCCGCGCCAAAACCCAAAACGCGCTGCGGCCTCCAGGGAGGGACACAGGGGACACAAGTGGCTGTGTGGCTTGCAGTGCCCGACCAGAGGGAGGGAGTTTGGCTGGCTGCTGAGGCGCAGCAGGTGTCAGCCCTTCGGGGAACTGCCCGTGGATGCTTCGGGAATGGGGCCTGCCAACTCAGAACCCCCGTTCCCTGTGGCTGCAGCCGGCCAGGGGCCTCCAGGGTCGGGTGCGCCGCGGGCCTGGGGGGCTTCTTGCCTGTGTGCAGGGCTTCTACGCACAAGGTGGCACCTCATCCCGGCCCAAGGGTGGTGGCAGGAACCCAGGTGGCGCTCGGGGACTCGGCAGGGCCCGTCCCCGGGGCCTGCCCGCAACACCTGATTGCCCGCGGGCGTGTCCGTCCAGCGGGCGGGGCTTCCCGGGGGGCCTATTTGCAACGCCGGGAAGCGCGGGGCAGTCGTGTGTGCGGCCCGGGGACACCCGCAGGTGTGTGTGCTCCCCCCGTGGCCAGCCGCTGGGCTAGCCAGCACCTGGGGGCTGTCGGCAGCGCCGCCTGGGCAGCCTCCTAGAGCCAGGGGTCTGGCAGGCTCCGGGGGCAAATGGACTACGGAAGCCGAGAGGGGCCCGTCCGCGCCAAAACCCAAAACGCGCTGCGGCCTCCAGGGAGGGACACAGGGGACACAAGTGGCTGTGTGGCTTGCAGTGCCCGACCAGAGGGAGGGAGGTTGGCTGGCTGCTGAGGTGCAGCAGGTGTCAGCCCTTCGGGGAACTGCCCGTGGATGCTTCGGGAATGGGGCCTGCCAACTCAGAACCCCCGTTCCCTGTGGCTGCAGCCGGCCAGGGGGCTCCAGGGTCGGGTGCGCCGCGGGCCTGGGGGGCTTCTTGCCTGTGTGCAGGGCTTCTACGCACAAGGTGGCACCTCATCCCGGCCCAAGGGTGGTGGCAGGAACCCAGGTGGCGCTCGGGGCCTTGGCAGGGCCCGCCCCCGGGGCCTGCCTGCAACACCTGATTGCCCGCGGGCGTGTCCGTCCACCCTCAGAAAGCTCTGCTGGGACAGCCCTGACCGAGCTCCGAGCTCCTCGCCCTTGGACCGCCCCAGTGGGCTTCAGGAGTGGGTGTGTGCCAGCAGCAGCCCTCCCCACTCACCCACCGTGCGTCGGCCACGCCCGAAAAGCCCCTAGGGCGGGCGGGGCTTCCCGGGGGGCCTATTTGCAACGCCGGGAAGCGCGGGGTAGTCCGTGTGTGCGGCCCGGGGACACCCGCAGGTGTGTGTGCTCCCCCCGTGGCCGGCCGTTGCGGCTAGCCAGCACCTGGGGGCTGTCGGCAGCGCCGCCTGGGCAGCCTCCTAGAGCCAGGGGTCTGGCAGGCTCCGGGGGCAAATGGACTACGGAAGCCGAGAGGGGCCCGTCCGCGCCAAAACCCAAAACGCGCTGCGGCCTCCAGGGAGGGACACAGGGGACACAAGTGGCTGTGTGGCTTGCAGTGCCCGACCAGAGGGAGGGAGGTTGGCTGGCTGCTGAGGCGCAGCTGGTGTCAGCCCTTCGGGAAGTCCCTGTGGATGCTTCGGGAATGGGGCCTGCCAAATCAGAACCCCCGTTCCCTGTGGCTGCAGCCGGCCAGGGGCCTCCAGGGTCGGGTGCGCCGCGGGCCTGGGGGGCTTCTTGCCTGTGTGCAGGGCTTCTACGCACAAGGTGGCACCTCATCCCGGCCCAAGGGTGGTGGCAGGAACCCAGGTGGCGCTCGGGGACTCGGCAGGGCCCGTCCCCGGGGCCTGCCCGCAACACCTGATTGCCCGCGGGCGTGTCCGTCCAGCGGGCGGGGCTTCCCGGGGGGCCTATTTGCAACGCCGGGAAGCGCGGGGCAGTCGTGTGTGCGGCCCGGGGACACCCGCAGGTGTGTGTGCTCCCCCCGTGGCCGGCCGCTGGGCTAGCCAGCACCTGGGGGCTGTCGGCAGCGCCGCCTGGGCAGCCTCCTAGAGCCAGGGGTCTGGCAGGCTCCGGGGGCAAATGGACTACGGAAGCCGAGAGGGGCCCGTCCGCGCCAAAACCCAAAACGCGCTGCGGCCTCCAGGGAGGGACACAGGGGACACAAGTGGCTGTGTGGCTTGCAGTGCCCGACCAGAGGGAGGGAGGTTGGCTGGCTGCTGAGGCGCAGCAGGTGTCAGCCCTTCGGGGAACTGCCCGTGGATGCTTCGGGAATGGGGCCTGCCAACTCAGAACCCCCGTTCCCTGTGGCTGCAGCCGGCCAGGGGGCTCCAGGGTCGGGTGCGCCGCGGGCCTGGGGGGCTTCTTGCCTATGTGCAGGGCTTCTACGCACAAGGTGGCACCTCATCCCGGCCCAAGGGTGGTGGCAGGAACCCAGGTGGCGCTCGGGGACTCGGCAGGGCCCGCCCCCGGGGCCTGCCCGCAATCCTGATTGCCCGCGGGCGTGTCCGTCCACCCTCAGAAAGCTCTGCTGGGACAGCCCTGACCGAGCTCCGAGCTCATCGCCCTTGGACCGCCCCAGTGGGCTTCAGGAGTCGGTGTGTGCCAGCAGCAGCCCTCCCCACTCACCCACCGTGCGTCGGCCCCGCCCGAAAAGCCCCTAGGGCGGGCGGGGCTTCCCGGGGGGCCTATTTGCAACGCCGGGAAGCGCGGGCCATTCCGTGTGTGCGGCCCGGGGACACCCGCAGGTGTGTGTGCTCCCCCCGTGGCCGGCCGTTGCGGCTAGCCAGCACCTGGGGGCTGTCGGCAGCGCCGCCTGGGCAGCCTCCTAGAGCCAGGGGTCTGGCAGGCTCCGGGGGCAAATGGACTACGGAAGCCGAGAGGGGCCCGTCCGCGCCAAAACCCAAAACGCGCTGCGGCCTCCAGGGAGGGACACAGGGGACACAAGTGGCTGTGTGGCTTGCAGTGCCCGACCAGAGGGAGGGAGGTTGGCTGGCTGCTGAGGCGCAGCAGGTGTCAGCCCTTCGGGGAACTGCCCGTGGATGCTTCGGGAATGGGGCCTGCCAACTCAGAACCCCCGTTCCCTGTGGCTGCAGCCGGCCAGGGGGCTCCAGGGTCGGGTGCGCCGCAGGCCTGGGGGGCTTCTTGCCTGTGTGCAGGGCTTCTACGCACAAGGTGGCACCTCATCCCGGCCCAAGGGTGGTGGCAGGAACCCAGGTGGCGCTTGGGGACTCGGCAGGGCCCGCCCCCGGGGCCTGCCCGCAACACCTGATTGCCCGCGGGCGTGTCCGTCCACCCTCAGAAAGCTCTGCTGGGACAGCCCTGACCTAGCTCCGAGCTCATCGCCCTTGGACCGCCCCAGTGGGCTTCAGGAGTGGGTGTGTGCCAGCAGCAGCCCTCCCCACTCACCCACCGTGCGTCGGCCCCGCCCGACAAGCCCCTAGGGCGGGCGGGGCTTCCCGGGGGGCCTATTTGCAACGCCGGGAAGCGCGGGGCAGTCCGTGTGTGCGGCCCGGGGACACCCGCAGGTGTGTGTGCTCCCCCCGTGGCCGGCCGCTGCGGCTAGCCAGCACCTGGGGGCTGTCGGCAGCGCCGCCTGGGCAGCCTCCTAGAGCCAGGGGTCTGGCAGGCTCCGGGGGCAAATGGACTACGGAAGCCGAGAGGGGCCCGTCCGCGCCAAAACCCAAAACGCGCTACGGCCTCCAGGGAGGGACACAGGGGACACAAGTGGCTGTGTGGCTTGCAGTGCCCGACCAGAGGGAGGGAGGTTGGCTGGCTGCTGAGGCGCAGCAGGTGTCAGCCCTTCGGGGAACTGCCCGTGGATGCTTCGGGAATGGGGCCTGCCAACTCAGAACCCCCGTTCCCTGTGGCTGCAGCCGGCCAGGGGCCTCCAGGGTCGGGTGCGCCGCGGGCCTGGGGGGCTTCTTGCCTGTGTGCAGGGCTTCTACGCACAAGGTGGCACCTCATCCCGGCCCAAGGGTTGTGGCAGGAACCCAGGTGGCGCTCGGGGACTCGGCAGGGCCCGCCCCCGGGGCCTGCCCGCAACACCTGATTGCCCGCGGGCGTGTCCGTCCAGCGGGCGGGGCTTCCCGGGGGGCCTATTTGCAACACCGGGAAGCGCGGGGCAGTCGTGTGTGCAGCCCGGGGACACCCGCAGGTGTGTGTGCTCCCCCCGTGGCCGGCCGCTGGGCTAGCCAGCACCTGGGGGCTGTCGGCAGCGCCGCCTGGGCAGCCTCCTAGAGCCAGGGGTCTGGCAGGCTCCGGGGGCAAATGGACTACGGAAGCCGAGAGGGGCCCGTCCGCGCCAAAACCCAAAACGCGCTGCGGCCTCCAGGGAGGGACACAGGGGACACAAGTGGCTGTGTGGCTTGCAGTGCCCGACCAGAGGGAGGGAGGTTGGCTGGCTGCTGAGGTGCAGCAGGTGTCAGCCCTTCGGGGAACTGCCCGTGGATGCTTCGGGAATGGGGCCTGCCAACTCAGAACCCCCGTTCCCTGTGGCTGCAGCCGGCCAGGGGGCTCCAGGGTCGGGTGCGCCGCGGGCCTGGGGGGCTTCTTGCCTGTGTGCAGGGCTTCTACGCACAAGGTGGCACCTCATCCCGGCCCAAGGGTGGTGGCAGGAACCCAGGTGGCGCTCGGGGCCTTGGCAGGGCCCGCCCCCGGGGCCTGCCTGCAACACCTGATTGCCCGCGGGCGTGTCCGTCCACCCTCAGAAAGCTCTGCTGGGACAGCCCTGACCGAGCTCCGAGCTCCTCGCCCTTGGACCGCCCCAGTGGGCTTCAGGAGTGGGTGTGTGCCAGCAGCAGCCCTCCCCAGTCAACCACCTTGCGTCGGCCCCACCCGACAAGCCCCTAGGGCGGGCGGGGCTTCCCGGGGGGCCTATTTGCAACGCCGGGAAGCGCGGGCCATTCCGTGTGTGCGGCCCGGGGACACCCGCAGGTGTGTGTGCTCCCCCCGTGGCCGGCCGTTGCGGCTAGCCAGCACCTGGGGGCTGTCGGCAGCGCCGCCTGGGCAGCCTCCTAGAGCCAGGGGTCTGGCAGGCTCCGGGGGCAAATGGACTACGGAAGCCGAGAGGGGCCCGTCCGCGCCAAAACCCAAAACGCGCTGCGGCCTCCAGGGAGGGACACAGGGGACACAAGTGGCTGTGTGGCTTGCAGTGCCCGACCAGAGGGAGGGAGGTTGGCTGGCTGCTGAGGCGCAGCAGGTGTCAGCCCTTCGGGGAACTACCCGTGGGTGCTTCGGGAATGGGGCCTGCCAACTCAGAACCCCCGTTCCCTGTGGCTGCAGCCGGCCAGGGGCCTCCAGGGTCGGGTGCGCCGCGGGCCTGGGGGGCTTCTTGCCTGTGTGCAGGGCTTCTACGCACAAGGTGGCACCTCATCCCGGCCCAAGGGTGGTGGCAGGAACCCAGGTGGCGCTCGGGGACTCAGCAGGGCCCGTCCCCGGGGCCTGCCCGCAACACCTGATTGCCCGCGGGCGTGTCCGTCCAGCGGGCGGGGCTTCCCAGGGGGCCTATTTGCAACGCCGGGAAGCGCGGGGCAGTCGTGTGTGCGGCCCGGGGACACCCGCAGGTGTGTGTGCTCCCCCCGTGGCCGGCCGCTGGGCTAGCCAGCACCTGGGGGCTGTCGGCAGCGCCGCCTGGGCAGCCTCCTAGAGCCAGGGGTCTGGCAGGCTCCGGGGGCAAATGGACTACGGAAGCCGAGAGGGGCCCGTCCGCGCCAAAACCCAAAACGCGCTGCGGCCTCCAGGGAGGGACACAGGGGACACAAGTGGCTGTGTGGCTTGCAGTGCCCGACCAGAGGGAGGGAGGTTGGCTGGCTGCTGAGGCGCAGCAGGTGTCAGCCCTTCGGGGAACTGCCCGTGGATGCTTCGGGAATGGGGCCTGCCAACTCAGAACCCCCGTTCCCTGTGGCTGCAGCCGGCCAGGGGGCTCCAGGGTCGGGTGCGCCGCGGGCCTGGGGGGGCTTCTTGCCTGTGTGCAGGGCTTCTACGCACAAGGTGGCACCTCATCCCGGCCCAAGGGTGGTGGCAGGAACCCAGGTGGCGCTCGGGGACTCGGCAGGGCCCGCCCCCGGGGCCTGCCCGCAACACCTGATTGCCCGCGGGCGTGTCCGTCCACCCTCAGAAAGCTCTGCTGGGACAGCCCTGACCGAGCTCCGAGCTCATCGCCCTTGGACCGCCCCAGTGGGCTTCAGGAGTGGGTGTGTGCCAGCAGCAGCCCTCCCCACTCACCCACCGTGCGTCGGCCCCGCCCGAAAAGCCCCTAGGGCGGGCGGGGCTTCCCGGGGGGCCTATTTGCAACGCCGGGAAGCGCGGGCCAGTCCGTGTGTGCGGCCCGGGGACACCCGCAGGTGTGTGTGCTCCCCCCGTGGCCGGCCGCTGCGGCTAGCCAGCACCTGGGGGCTGTCGGCAGCGCCGCCTGGGCAGCCTCCTAGAGCCAGGGGTCTGGCAGGCTCCGGGGGCAAATGGACTACGGAAGCCGAGAGGGGCCCGTCCGCGCCAAAACCCAAAACGCGCTACGGCCTCCAGGGAGGGACACAGGGGACACAAGTGGCTGTGTGGCTTGCAGTGCCCGACCAGAGGGAGGGAGGTTGGCTGGCTGCTGAGGCGCAGCAGGTGTCAGCCCTTCGGGGAACTGCCCGTGGATGCTTCGGGAATGGGGCCTGCCAACTCAGAACCCCCGTTCCCTGTGGCTGCAGCCGGCCAGGGGCCTCCAGGGTCGGGTGCGCCGCGGGCCTGGGGGGCTTCTTGCCTGTGTGCAGGGCTTCTACGCACAAGGTGGCACCTCATCCCGGCCCAAGGGTTGTGGCAGGAACCCAGGTGGCGCTCGGGGACTCGGCAGGGCCCGCCCCCGGGGCCTGCCCGCAACACCTGATTGCCCGCGGGCGTGTCCGTCCAGCGGGCGGGGCTTCCCGGGGGGCCTATTTGCAACACCGGGAAGCGCGGGGCAGTCGTGTGTGCAGCCCGGGGACACCCGCAGGTGTGTGTGCTCCCCCCGTGGCCGGCCGCTGGGCTAGCCAGCACCTGGGGGCTGTCGGCAGCGCCGCCTGGGCAGCCTCCTAGAGCCAGGGGTCTGGCAGGCTCCGGGGGCAAATGGACTACGGAAGCCGAGAGGGGCCCGTCCGCGCCAAAACCCAAAACGCGCTGCGGCCTCCAGGGAGGGACACAGGGGACACAAGTGGCTGTGTGGCTTGCAGTGCCCGACCAGAGGGAGGGAGGTTGGCTGGCTGCTGAGGTGCAGCAGGTGTCAGCCCTTCGGGGAACTGCCCGTGGATGCTTCGGGAATGGGGCCTGCCAACTCAGAACCCCCGTTCCCTGTGGCTGCAGCCGGCCAGGGGGCTCCAGGGTCGGGTGCGCCGCGGGCCTGGGGGGCTTCTTGCCTGTGTGCAGGGCTTCTACGCACAAGGTGGCACCTCATCCCGGCCCAAGGGTGGTGGCAGGAACCCAGGTGGCGCTCGGGGCCTTGGCAGGGCCCGCCCCCGGGGCCTGCCTGCAACACCTGATTGCCCGCGGGCGTGTCCGTCCACCCTCAGAAAGCTCTGCTGGGACAGCCCTGACCGAGCTCCGAGCTCCTCGCCCTTGGACCGCCCCAGTGGGCTTCAGGAGTGGGTGTGTGCCAGCAGCAGCCCTCCCCAGTCAACCACCTTGCGTCGGCCCCACCCGACAAGCCCCTAGGGCGGGCGGGGCTTCCCGGGGGGCCTATTTGCAACGCCGGGAAGCGCGGGCCATTCCGTGTGTGCGGCCCGGGGACACCCGCAGGTGTGTGTGCTCCCCCCGTGGCCGGCCGTTGCGGCTAGCCAGCACCTGGGGGCTGTCGGCAGCGCCGCCTGGGCAGCCTCCTAGAGCCAGGGGTCTGGCAGGCTCCGGGGGCAAATGGACTACGGAAGCCGAGAGGGGCCCGTCCGCGCCAAAACCCAAAACGCGCTGCGGCCTCCAGGGAGGGACACAGGGGACACAAGTGGCTGTGTGGCTTGCAGTGCCCGACCAGAGGGAGGGAGGTTGGCTGGCTGCTGAGGCGCAGCAGGTGTCAGCCCTTCGGGGAACTACCCGTGGGTGCTTCGGGAATGGGGCCTGCCAACTCAGAACCCCCGTTCCCTGTGGCTGCAGCCGGCCAGGGGCCTCCAGGGTCGGGTGCGCCGCGGGCCTGGGGGGCTTCTTGCCTGTGTGCAGGGCTTCTACGCACAAGGTGGCACCTCATCCCGGCCCAAGGGTGGTGGCAGGAACCCAGGTGGCGCTCGGGGACTCAGCAGGGCCCGTCCCCGGGGCCTGCCCGCAACACCTGATTGCCCGCGGGCGTGTCCGTCCAGCGGGCGGGGCTTCCCAGGGGGCCTATTTGCAACGCCGGGAAGCGCGGGGCAGTCGTGTGTGCGGCCCGGGGACACCCGCAGGTGTGTGTGCTCCCCCCGTGGCCGGCCGCTGGGCTAGCCAGCACCTGGGGGCTGTCGGCAGCGCCGCCTGGGCAGCCTCCTAGAGCCAGGGGTCTGGCAGGCTCCGGGGGCAAATGGACTACGGAAGCCGAGAGGGGCCCGTCCGCGCCAAAACCCAAAACGCGCTGCGGCCTCCAGGGAGGGACACAGGGGACACAAGTGGCTGTGTGGCTTGCAGTGCCCGACCAGAGGGAGGGAGGTTGGCTGGCTGCTGAGGCGCAGCAGGTGTCAGCCCTTCGGGGAACTGCCCGTGGATGCTTCGGGAATGGGGCCTGCCAACTCAGAACCCCCGTTCCCTGTGGCTGCAGCCGGCCAGGGGGCTCCAGGGTCGGGTGCGCCGCGGGCCTGGGGGGGCTTCTTGCCTGTGTGCAGGGCTTCTACGCACAAGGTGGCACCTCATCCCGGCCCAAGGGTGGTGGCAGGAACCCAGGTGGCGCTCGGGGACTCGGCAGGGCCCGCCCCCGGGGCCTGCCCGCAACACCTGATTGCCCGCGGGCGTGTCCGTCCACCCTCAGAAAGCTCTGCTGGGACAGCCCTGACCGAGCTCCGAGCTCATCGCCCTTGGACCGCCCCAGTGGGCTTCAGGAGTGGGTGTGTGCCAGCAGCAGCCCTCCCCACTCACCCACCGTGCGTCGGCCCCGCCCGAAAAGCCCCTAGGGCGGGCGGGGCTTCCCGGGGGGCCTATTTGCAACGCCGGGAAGCGCGGGCCAGTCCGTGTGTGCGGCCCGGGGACACCCGCAGGTGTGTGTGCTCCCCCCGTGGCCGGCCGTTGCGGCTAGCCAGCACCTGGGGGCTGTCGGCAGCGCCGCCTGGGCAGCCTCCTAGAGCCAGGGGTCTGGCAGGCTCCGGGGGCAAATGGACTACGGAAGCCGAGAGGGGCCCGTCCGCGCCAAAACCCAAAACGCGCTGCGGCCTCCAGGGAGGGACACAGGGGACACAAGTGGCTGTGTGGCTTGCAGTGCCCGACCAGAGGGAGGGAGGTTGGCTGGCTGCTGAGGCGCAGCAGGTGTCAGCCCTTCGGGGAACTGCCCGTGGATGCTTCGGGAATGGGGCCTGCCAACTCAGAACCCCCGTTCCCTGTGGCTGCAGCCGGCCAGGGGCTCCAGGGTCGGGTGCGCCGCGGGCCTGGGGGGCTTCTTGCCTGTGTGCAGGGCTTCTACGCACAAGGTGGCACCTCATCCCGGCCCAAGGGTGGTGGCAGGAACCCAGGTGGCGCTTGGGGACTCGGCAGGGCCCGCCCCCGGGGCCTGCCCGCAACACCTGATTGCCCGCGGGCGTGTCCGTCCACCCTCAGAAAGCTCTGCTGGGACAGCCCTGACCTAGCTCCGAGCTCATCGCCCTTGGACCGCCCCAGTGGGCTTCAGGAGTGGGTGTGTGCCAGCAGCAGCCCTCCCCACTCACCCACCGTGCGTCGGCCCCGCCCGACAAGCCCCTAGGGCGGGCGGGGCTTCCCGGGGGGCCTATTTGCAACGCCGGGAAGCGCGGGGCAGTCCGTGTGTGCGGCCCGGGGACACCCGCAGGTGTGTGTGCTCCCCCCGTGGCCGGCCGCTGCGGCTAGCCAGCACCTGGGGGCTGTCGGCAGCGCCGCCTGGGCAGCCTCCTAGAGCCAGGGGTCTGGCAGGCTCCGGGGGCAAATGGACTACGGAAGCCGAGAGGGGCCCGTCCGCGCCAAAACCCAAAACGCGCTACGGCCTCCAGGGAGGGACACAGGGGACACAAGTGGCTGTGTGGCTTGCAGTGCCCGACCAGAGGGAGGGAGGTTGGCTGGCTGCTGAGGCGCAGCAGGTGTCAGCCCTTCGGGGAACTGCCCGTGGATGCTTCGGGAATGGGGCCTGCCAACTCAGAACCCCCGTTCCCTGTGGCTGAGCCGTCCAGGGGCCTCAAGGGTCGGGTGCGCCGCGGGCCTGGGGGGCTTCTTGCCTGTGTGCAGGGCTTCTACGCACAAGGTGGCACCTCATCCCGGCCCAAGGGTGGTGGCAGGAACCCAGGTGGCGCTCGGGGACTCGGCAGGGCCCGTCCCCGGGGCCTGCCCGCAACACCTGATTGCCCGCGGGCGTGTCCGTCCAGCGGGCGGGGCTTCCCGGGGGGCCTATTTGCAACACAGGGAAGCGCGGGGCAGTCGTGTGTGCAGCCCGGGGACACCCGCAGGTGTGTGTGCTCCCCCCGTGGCCGGCCGCTGGGCTAGCCAGCACCTGGGGGCTGTCGGCAGCGCCGCCTGGGCAGCCTCCTAGAGCCAGGGGTCTGGCAGGCTCCGGGGGCAAATGGACTACGGAAGCCGAGAGGGGCCCGTCCGTGCCAAAACCCAAAACGCGCTGCGGCCTCCAGGGAGGGACACAGGGGACACAAGTGGCTGTGTGGCTTGCAGTGCCCGACCAGAGGGAGGGAGGTTGGCTGGCTGCTGAGGTGCAGCAGGTGTCAGCCCTTCGGGGAACTGCCCGTGGATGCTTCGGGAATGGGGCCTGCCAACTCAGAACCCCCGTTCCCTGTGGCTGCAGCCGGCCAGGGGGCTCCAGGGTCGGGTGCGCCGCGGGCCTGGGGGGCTTCTTGCCTGTGTGCAGGGCTTCTACGCACAAGGTGGCACCTCATCCCGGCCCAAGGGTGGTGGCAGGAACCCAGGTGGCGCTCGGGGCCTTGGCAGGGCCCGCCCCCGGGGCCTGCCTGCAACACCTGATTGCCCGCGGGCGTGTCCGTCCACCCTCAGAAAGCTCTGCTGGGACAGCCCTGACCGAGCTCCGAGCTCATCGCCCTTGGACCGCCCCAGTGGGCTTCAGGAGTGGGTGTGTGCCAGCAGCAGCCCTCCCCACTCACCCACCGTGCGTCGGCCCCGCCCGAAAAGCCCCTAGGGCGGGCGGGGCTTCCCGGGGGGCCTATTTGCAACGCCGGGAAGCGCGGGGTAGTCCGTGTGTGCGGCACGGGGACACCCGCAGGTGTGTGTGCTCCCCCCGTGGCCGGCCGTTGCGGCTAGCCAGCACCTGGGGGCTGTCGGCAGCGCCGCCTGGGCAGCCTCCTAGAGCCAGGGGTCTGGCAGGCTCCGGGGGCAAATGGACTACGGAAGCCGAGAGGGGCCCGTCCGCGCCAAAACCCAAAACGCGCTGCGGCCTCCAGGGAGGGACACAGGGGACACAAGTGGCTGTGTGGCTTGCAGTGCCCGACCAGAGGGAGGGAGGTTGGCTGGCTGCTGAGGCGCAGCAGGTGTCAGCCCTTCGGGGAACTACCCGTGGGTGCTTCGGGAATGGGGCCTGCCAACTCAGAACCCCCGTTCCCTGTGGCTGAGCCGGCCAGGGGCCTCCAGGGTCGGGTGCGCCGCGGGCCTGGGGGGCTTCTTGCCTGTGTGCAGGGCTTCTACGCACAAGGTGGCACCTCATCCCGGCCCAAGGGTGGTGGCAGGAACCCAGGTGGCGCTCGGGGACTCAGCAGGGCCCGTCCCCGGGGCCTGCCCGCAACACCTGATTGCCCGCGGGCGTGTCCGTCCAGCGGGCGGGGCTTCCCAGGGGGCCTATTTGCAACGCCGGGAAGCGCGGGGCAGTCGTGTGTGCGGCCCGGGGACACCCGCAGGTGTGTGTGCTCCCCCCGTGGCCGGCCGCTGGGCTAGCCAGCACCTGGGGGCTGTTGGCAGCGCCGCCTGGGCAGCCTCCTAGAGCCAGGGGTCTGGCAGGCTCCGGGGGCAAATGGACTACGGAAGCCGAGAGGGGCCCGTCCGCGCCAAAACCCAAAACGCGCTGCGGCCTCCAGGGAGGGACACAGGGGACACAAGTGGCTGTGTGGCTTGCAGTGCCCGACCAGAGGGAGGGAGGTTGGCTGGCTGCTGAGGCGCAGCAGGTGTCAGCCCTTCGGGGAACTGCCCGTGGATGCTTCGGGAATGGGGCCTGCCAACTCAGAACCCCCGTTCCCTGTGGCTGCAGCCGGCCAGGGGGCTCCAGGGTCGGGTGCGCCGCGGGCCTGGGGGGCTTCTTGCCTGTGTGCAGGGCTTCTACGCACAAGGTGGCACCTCATCCCGGCCCAAGGGTGGTGGCAGGAACCCAGGTGGCGCTCGGGGACTCGGCAGGGCCCGCCCCCGGGGCCTGCCCGCAACACCTGATTGCCCGCGGGCGTGTCCGTCCACCCTCAGAAAGCTCTGCTGGGACAGCCCTGACCGAGCTCCGAGCTCATCGCCCTTGGACCGCCCCAGTGGGCTTCAGGAGTCGGTGTGTGCCAGCAGCAGCCCTCCCCACTCACCCACCGTGCGTCGGCCCCGCCCGACAAGCCCCTAGGGCGGGCGGGGCTTCCCGGGGGGCCTATTTGCAACGCCGGGAAGCGCGGGGCAGTCCGTGTGTGCGGCCCGGGGACACCCGCAGGTGTGTGTGCTCCCCCCGTGGCCGGCCGCTGCGGCTAGCCAGCACCTGGGGGCTGTCGGCAGCGCCGCCTGGGCAGCCTCCTAGAGCCAGGGGTCTGGCAGGCTCCGGGGGCAAATGGACTACGGAAGCCGAGAGGGGCCCGTCCGCGCCAAAACCCAAAATGCGCTGCGGCCTCCAGGGAGGGACACAGGGGACACAAGTGGCTGTGTGGCGTGCAGTGCCCGACCAGAGGGAGGGAGGTTGGCTGGCTGCTGAGGCGCAGCAGGTGTCAGCCCTTCGGGAAGTGCCCGTGGATGCTTCGGGAATGGGGCCTGCCAACTCAGAACCCCCGTTCCCTGTGGCTGCATCCGGCCAGGGGGCTCCAGGGGCTCCAGGGTCGGGTGCGCCGCGGGCCTGGGGGGCTTCTTGCCTGTGTGCAGGGCTTCTACGCACAAGGTGGCACCTCATCCCGGCCCAAGGGTGGTGGCAGGAACCCAGGTGGCGCTCGGGGACTCAGCAGGGCCTGCCCCCGGGGCCTGCCCGCAACACCTGATTGCCCGCGGGCGTGTCCGTCCACCCTCAAAAAGTTCTGCTGGGACAGCCCTGACCGAGCTCCGAGCTCCTCGCCGTTGGACCGCCCCAGTGGGCTTCAGGAGTGGGTGTGTGGCAGCAGCAGCCCTACCCAGTCAACCACCTTGCGTCGGCCCCACCCGACAAGCCCCTAGGGCGGGCGGGGCTTCCCGGGGGGCCTATTTGCAACGCCGGGAAGCGCGGGGCAGTTCGTGTGTGCGGCCCGGGGACACCCGCAGGTGTGTGTGCTCCCCCCCGTGGCCGGCCGAGGCGGCTAGCCAGCACCTGGGGGCTGTTGGCAGCGCCCCTGGGCAGCCTCCTAGAGCCAGGGGTCTGGCAGGCTCCGGGGGCAAATGGACTACGGAAGCCGAGAGGGGCCCGTCCGCGCCAAAACCCAAAACGCGCTGCGGCCTCCAGGGAGGGACACAGGGGACACAAGTGGCTGTGTGGCGTGCAGTGCCCGACCAGAGGGAGGGAGGTTGGCTGGCTGCTGAGGCGCAGCAGGTGTCAGCCCTTCGGGAAGTGCCCGTGGATGCTTCGGGAATGGGGCCTGCCAACTCAGAACCCCCGTTCCCTGTGGCTGCATCCGGCCAGGGGGCTCCAGGGGCTCCAGGGTCGTGTGCGCCGCGGGCCTTGGGGGCTTCTTGCCTGTGTGCAGGGCTTCTACGCACAAGGTGGCACCTCATCCCGGCCCAAGGGTGGTGGCAGGAACCCAGGTGGCGCTCGGGGACTCAGCAGGGCCTGCCCCCGGGGCCTGCCCGCAACACCTGATTGCCCGCGGGCGTGTCCGTCCACCCTCAAAAAGTTCTGCTGGGACAGCCCTGACCGAGCTCCGAGCTCCTCGCCCTTGGACCGCCCCAGTGGGCTTCAGGAGTGGGTGTGTGCCAGCAGCAGCCCTCCCCACTCACCCACCGTGCGTCGGCCCCGCCCGACAAGCCCCTAGGGCGGGCGGGGCTTCCCGGGGGGCCTATTTGCAACGCCGGGAAGCACGGGGCAGTTCGTGTGTGCGGCCCGGGGACACCCGCAGGTGTGTGTGCTCCCCCCGTGGCCGGCCGAGGCGGCTAGCCAGCACCTGGGGGCTGTTGGCAGCGCCCCTGGGCAGCCTCCTAGAGCCAGGGGTCTGGCAGGCTCCGGGGGCAAATGGACTACGGAAGCCGAGAGGGGCCCATCTGCGCCAAAACCCAAAACGCGCTGCGGCCTCCAGGGAGGGACACAGGGGACACAAGTGGCTGTGTGGCGTGCAGTGCCCGACCAGAGGGAGGGAGGTTGGCTGGCTGCTGAGGCGCAGCAGGTGTCAGCCCTTCGGGAAGTGCCCGTGGATGCTTCGGGAATGGGGCCTGCCAACTCAGAACCCCCGTTCCCTGTGGCTGCATCCGGCCAGGGGGCTCCAGGGTCGGGTGCGCCGCGGGCCTGGGGGGCTTCTTGCCTGTGTGCAGGGCTTCTACGCACAAGGTGGCACCTCTTCCCGGCCCAAGGGTGGTGGCAGGAACCCAGTTGGCGCTCGGGGACTCAGCAGGGCCTGCTCCCGGGGCCTACCCGCAACACCTGATTGCCCGCGGGCGTGTCCGTCCACCCTCAAAAAGTTCTGCTGGAACAGCCCTGACCGAGCTCCGAGCTCCTCGCCCTTGGACCGCCCCAGTGGGCTTCAGGAGTGGGTGTGTGGCAGCAGCAGCCCTCCCCAGTCAACCACCTTGCGTCGGCCCCACCCGACAAGCCCCTAGGGCGTGCGGGGCTTCCCGGGGGGCCTATTTGCAACGCCGGGAAGCGCGGGGCAGTTCGTGTGTGCGGCCCGGGGACACCCGCAGGTGTGTGTGCTCCCCCCGTGGCCGGCCGAGGCGGCTAGCCAGCACCTGGGGGCTGTTGGCAGCGCCCCTGGGCAGCCTCCTAGAGCCAGGGGTCTGGCAGGCTCCGGGGGCAAATGGACTACGGAAGCCGAGAGGGGCCCGTCCGCGCCAAAACCCAAAACGCACTGCGGCCTCCAGGGAGGGACACAGGGGACACAAGTGGCTGTGTGGCGTGCAGTGCCCGACCAGAGGGAGGGAGGTTGGCTGGCTGCTGAGGCGCAGCAGGTGTCAGCCCTTCGGGAAGTGCCCGTGGATGCTTCGGGAATGGGGCCTGCCAACTCAGAACCCCCGTTCCCTGTGGCTGCATCCGGCCAGGGGGCTCCAGGGGCTCCAGGGTCGTGTGCGCCGCGGGCCTTGGGGGCTTCTTGCCTGTGTGCAGGGCTTCTACGCACAAGGTGGCACCTCATCCCGGCCCAAGGGTGGTGGCAGGAACCCAGGTGGCGCTCGGGGACTCAGCAGGGCCTGCCCCCGGGGCCTGCCCGCAACACCTGATTGCCCGCGGGCGTGTCCGTCCACCCTCAAAAAGTTCTGCTGGGACAGCCCTGACCGAGCTCCGAGCTCCTCGCCCTTGGACCGCCCCAGTGGGCTTCAGGAGTGGGTGTGTGCCAGCAGCAGCCCTCCCCACTCACCCACCGTGCGTCGGCCCCGCCCGACAAGCCCCTAGGGCGGGCGGGGCTTCCCTGGGGGCCTATTTGCAACGCCGGGAAGCACGGGGCAGTCCGTGTGTGCGGCCCGGGGACACCCGCAGGTGTGTGTGCTCCCCCCGTGGCCGGCCGCTGCGGATAGCCAGCACCTGGGGGCTGTCGGCAGCGCCGCCTGGGCAGCCTCCTAGAGCCAGGGGTCTGGCAGGCTCCGGGGGCAAATGGACTACAGAAGCCGAGAGGGGCCCGTCCGCGCCAAAACCCAAAACGCGCTGCGGCCTCCAGGGAGGGACACAGGGGACACAAGTGGCTGTGTGGCTTGCAGTGCCCGACCAGAGGGAGGGAGGTTGGCTGGCTGCAGAGGCGCAGCAGGTGTCAGCCCTTCGGGGAACTGCCCGTGGATGCTTCGGGAATGGGGCCTGCCAACTCAGAACCCCCGTTCCCTGTGGCTGCAGCCGGCCAGGGGGCTCCAGGTTCGGGTGCGCCGCGGGCCTGGGGGGCTTCTTGCCTGTGTGCAGGGCTTCTACGCACAAGGTGGCACCTCATCCCGGCCCAAGGGTGGTGGCAGGAACCCAGGTGGCGCTCGGGGCCTCGGCAGGGCCCGCCCCCGGGGCCTGCCCGCAACACCTGATTGCCCGCGGGCGTGTCCGTCCACCCTCAGAAAGCTCTGCTGGGACAGCCCTGACCGAGCTCCGAGCTCATCGCCCTTGGACCGCCCCAGTGGGCTTCAGGAGTGGGTGTGTGCCTGCAGCAGCCCTCCCCAGTCAACCACCTTGCGTCGGCCCCACCCGACAAGCCCCTAGGGCGGGCGGGGCTTCCCGGGGGGCCTATTTGCAACGCCGGGAAGCGCGGGGCAGTTCGTTTGTGCGGCCCGGGAACACCCGCAGATGTGTGTGCTCCCCCCGTGGCCGTCCGCTGCGGCTAGCCAGCACCTGGGGGCTGTTGGCAGCGCCCCTGGGCAGCCTCCTAGAGCCAGGGGTCTGGCAGGCTCCGGGGGCAAATGGACTACGGAAGCCGAGAGGGGCCCGTCCGCGCCAAAACCCAAAACGCGCTGCGGCCTCCAGGGAGGGACACAGGGGACACAAGTGGCTGTGTGGCGTGCAGTGCCCGACCAGAGGGAGGGAGGTTGGCTGGCTGCTGAGGCGCAGCAGGTGTCAGCCCTTCGGGAAGTGCCCGTGGATGCTTCGGGAATGGGGCCTGCCAACTCAGAACCCCCGTTCCCTGTGGCTGCATCCGGCCAGGGGGCTCCAGGGTCGGGTGCGCCGCGGGCCTGGGGGGCTTCTTGCCTGTGTGCAGGGCTTCTACGCACAAGGTGGCACCTCTTCCCGGCCCAAGGGTGGTGGCAGGAACCCAGGTGGTGCTCGGGGACTCAGCAGGGCCTGCCCCCGGGGCCTACCCGCAACACCTGATTGCCCGCGGGCGTGTCCGTCCACCCTCAAAAAGTTCTGCTGGGACAGCCCTGACCGAGCTCCGAGCTCCTCGCCCTTGGACCGCCCCAGTGGGCTTCAGGAGTGGGTGTGTGGCAGCAGCAGCCCTCCCCAGTCAACCACCTTGCGTCGGCCCCACCGACAAGCCCCTAGGGCGGGCGGGGCTTCCCGGGGGGCCTATTTGCAACGCCGGAAAGCGCGGGGCATTTCGTGTGTGCGGCCCGGGGACACCCGCAGGTGTGTGTGCTCCCCCCGTGGCCGTCCGCTGCGGCTAGCCAGCACCTGGGGGCAGTTGGCAGCGCCCCTGGGCAGCCTCCTAGAGCCAGGGGTCTGGCAGGCTCCGGGGGCAAATGGACTACGGAAGCCGAGAGGGGCCCGTCCGCGCCAAAACCCAAAACGCGCTGCGGCCTCCAGGGAGGGACACAGGGGACACAAGTGGCTGTGTGGCGTGCAGTGCCCGACCAGAGGGAGGGAGGTTGGCTGGCTTCTGAGGCGCAGCAGGTGTCAGCCCTTCGGGAAGTGCCCGTGGATGCTTCGGGAATGGGGCCTGCCAACTCAGAACCCCCGTTCCCTGTGGCTGCATCCGGCCAGGGGGCTCCAGGGGCTCCAGGGTCGGGTGCGCCGCGGGCCTGGGGGGCTTCTTGCCTGTGTGCAGGGCTTCTACGCACAAGGTGGCACCTCTTCCCGGCCCAAGGGTGGTGGCAGGAACCCAGGTGGCGCTCGGGGACTCAGCAGGGCCTGCCCCCGGGGCCTACCCGCAACACCTGATTGCCCGCGGGCGTGTCCGTCCACCCTCAAAAAGTTCTGCTGGGACAGCCCTGACCGAGCTCCGAGCTCCTCGCCCTTGGACCGCCCCAGTGGGCTTCAGGAGTGGGTGTGTGGCAGCAGCAGCCCTCCCCAGTCAACCACCTTGCGTCGGCCCCACCCGACAAGCCCCTAGGGCGGGCGGGGCTTCCCGGGGGGCCTATTTGCAACGCCGGGAAGCGCGGGGCAGTTCGTGTGTGCGGCCCGGGGACACCCGCAGGTGTGTGTGCTCCCCCCGTGGCCGTCCGCTGCGGCTAGCCAGCACCTGGGGGCTGTTGGCAGCGCCCCTGGGCAGCCTCCTAGAGCCAGGGGTCTGGCAGGCTCCGGGGGCAAATGGACTACGGAAGCCGAGAGGGGCCCGTCCGCGCCAAAACCCAAAACGCGCTGCGGCCTCCAGGGAGGGACACAGGGGACACAAGTGGCTGTGTGGCGTGCAGTGCCCGACCAGAGGGAGGGAGGTTGGCTGGCTGCTGAGGCGCAGCAGGTGTCAGCCCTTCGGGAAGTGCCCGTGGATGCTTCGGGAATGGGGCCTGCCAACTCAGAACCCCCGTTCCCTGTGGCTGCATCCGGCCAGGGGGCTCCAGGGGCTCCAGGGTCGGGTGCGCCGCGGGCCTGGGGGGCTTCTTGCCTGTGTGCAGGGCTTCTACGCACAAGGTGGCACCTCATCCCGGCCCAAGGGTGGTGGCAGGAACCCAGGTGGCGCTCGGGGACTCAGCAGGGCCTGCCCCCGGGGCCTGCCCGCAACACCTGATTGCCCGCGGGCGTGTCCGTCCACCCTCAAAAAGTTCTGCTGGGACAGCCCTGACCGAGCTCCGAGCTCCTCGCCCTTGGACCGCCCCAGTGGGCTTCAGGAGTGGGTGTGTGGCAGCAGCAGCCCTCCCCAGTCAACCACCTTGCGTCGGCCCCACCCGACAAGCCCCTAGGGCGGGCGGGGCTTCCCGGGGGCCTATTTGCAACGCCGGGAAGCGCGGGGCAGTTCGTGTGTGCGGCCCGGGGACACCCGCAGGTGTGTGTGCTCCCCCCGTGGCCGGCCGAGGCGGCTAGCCAGCACCTGGGGGCTGTTGGCAGCGCCCCTGGGCAGCCTCCTAGAGCCAGGGGTCTGGCAGGCTCCGGGGGCAAATGGACTACGGAAGCCGAGAGGGGCCCGTCCGCGCCAAAACCCAAAACGCGCTGCGGCCTCCAGGGAGGGACACAGGGGACACAAGTGGCTGTGTGGCGTGCAGTGCCCGACCAGAGGGAGGGAGGTTGGCTGGCTGCTGAGGCGCAGCAGGTGTCAGCCCTTCGGGAAGTGCCCGTGGATGCTTCGGGAATGGGGCCTGCCAACTCAGAACCCCCGTTCCCTGTGGCTGCATCCGGCCAGGGGGCTCCAGGGTCGGGTGCGCCGCGGGCCTGGGGGGCTTCTTGCCTGTGTGCAGGGCTTCTACGCACAAGGTGGCACCTCTTCCCGGCCCAAGGGTGGTGGCAGGAACCCAGGTGGCGCTCGGGGACTCAGCAGGGCCTGCCCCCGGGGCCTACCCGCAACACCTGATTGCCCGCGGGCGTGTCCGTCCACCCTCAAAAAGTTCTGCTGGGACAGCCCTGACCGAGCTCCGAGCTCCTCGCCCTTGGACCGCCCCAGTGGGCTTCAGGAGTGGGTGTGTGGCAGCAGCAGCCCTCCCCAGTCAACCACCTTGCGTCGGCCCCACCGACAAGCCCCTAGGGCGGGCGGGGCTTCCCGGGGGGCCTATTTGCAACGCCGGGAAGCGCGGGGCATTTCGTGTGTGCGGCCCGGGGACACCCGCAGGTGTGTGTGCTCCCCCCGTGGCCGTCCGCTGCGGCTAGCCAGCACCTGGGGGCAGTTGGCAGCGCCCCTGGGCAGCCTCCTAGAGCCAGGGGTCTGGCAGGCTCCGGGGGCAAATGGACTACGGAAGCCGAGAGGGGCCCGTCCGCGCCAAAACCCAAAACGCACTGCGGCCTCCAGGGAGGGACACAGGGGACACAAGTGGCTGTGTGGCGTGCAGTGCCCGACCAGAGGGAGGGAGGTTGGCTGGCTGCTGAGGCGCAGCAGGTGTCAGCCCTTCGGGAAGTGCCCGTGGATGCTTCGGGAATGGGGCCTGCCAACTCAGAACCCCCGTTCCCTGTGGCTGCATCCGGCCAGGGGGCTCCAGGGGCTCCAGGGTCGTGTGCGCCGCGGGCCTTGGGGGCTTCTTGCCTGTGTGCAGGGCTTCTACGCACAAGGTGGCACCTCATCCCGGCCCAAGGGTGGTGGCAGGAACCCAGGTGGCGCTCGGGGACTCAGCAGGGCCTGCCCCCGGGGCCTGCCCGCAACACCTGATTGCCCGCGGGCGTGTCCGTCCACCCTCAAAAAGTTCTGCTGGGACAGCCCTGACCGAGCTCCGAGCTCCTCGCCCTTGGACCGCCCCAGTGGGCTTCAGGAGTGGGTGTGTGGCAGCAGCAGCCCTCCCCAGTCAACCACCTTGCGTCGGCCCCACCCGACAAGCCCCTAGGGCGGGCGGGGCTTCCCGGGGGGCCTATTTGCAACGCCGGGAAGCACGGGGCAGTTCGTGTGTGCGGCCCGGGGACACCCGCAGGTGTGTGTGCTCCCCCCGTGGCCGGCCGAGGCGGCTAGCCAGCACCTGGGGGCTGTTGGCAGCGCCCCTGGGCAGCCTCCTAGAGCCAGGGGTCTGGCAGGCTCCGGGGGCAAATGGACTACGGAAGCCGAGAGGGGCCCGTCCGCGCCAAAACCCAAAACGCGCTGCGGCCTCCAGGGAGGGACACAGGGGACACAAGTGGCTGTGTGGCGTGCAGTGCCCGACCAGAGGGAGGGAGGTTGGCTGGCTGCTGAGGCGCAGCAGGTGTCAGCCCTTCGGGAAGTGCCCGTGGATGCTTCGGGAATGGGGCCTGCCAACTCAGAACCCCCGTTCCCTGTGGCTGCATCCGGCCAGGGGGCTCCAGGGTCGGGTGCGCCGCGGGCCTGGGGGGCTTCTTGCCTGTGTGCAGGGCTTCTACGCACAAGGTGGCACCTCATCCCGGCCCAAGGGTGGTGGCAGGAACCCAGGTGGCGCTCGGGGACTCAGCAGGGCCTGCCCCCGGGGCCTGCCCGCAACACCTGATTGCCCGCGGGCGTGTCCGTCCACCCTCAAAAAGTTCTGCTGGGACAGCCCTGACCGAGCTCCGAGCTCCTCGCCCTTGGACCGCCCCAGTGGGCTTCAGGAGTGGGTGTGTGGCAGCAGCAGCCCTCCCCAGTCAACCACCTTGCGTCGGCCCCACCCGACAAGCCCCTAGGGCGGGCGGGGCTTCCCGGGGGGCCTATTTGCAACGCCGGGAAGCGCGGGGCAGTTCGTGTGTGCGGCCCGGGGACACCCGCAGGTGTGTGTGCTCCCCCCGTGGCCGGCCGAGGCGGCTAGCCAGCACCTGGGGGCTGTTGGCAGCGCCCCTGGGCAGCCTCCTAGAGCCAGGGGTCTGGCAGGCTCCGGGGGCAAATGGACTACGGAAGCCGAGAGGGGCCCGTCCGCGCCAAAACCCAAAACGCGCTGCGGCCTCCAGGGAGGGACACAGGGGACACAAGTGGCTGTGTGGCGTGCAGTGCCCGACCAGAGGGAGGGAGGTTGGCTGGCTGCTGAGGCGCAGCAGGTGTCAGCCCTTCGGGAAGTGCCCGTGGATGCTTCGGGAATGGGGCCTGCCAACTCAGAACCCCCGTTCCCTGTGGCTGCATCCGGCCAGGGGGCTCCAGGGTCGGGAGCACGCGGGCCTGGGGGGCTTCTTGCCTGTGTGCAGGGCTTCTACGCACAAGGTGGCACCTCTTCCCGGCCCAAGGGTGGTGGCAGGAACCCAGGTGGCGCTCGGGGACTCAGCAGGGCCTGCCCCCGGGGCCTACCCGCAACACCTGATTGCCCGCGGGCGTGTCCGTCCACCCTCAAAAAGTTGCTGGAACAGCCCTGACCTAGCTCCGAGCTCCTCGCCCTTGGACCGCCCCAGTGGGCTTCAGGAGTGGGTGTGTGGCAGCAGCAGCCCTCCCCAGTCAACCACCTTGCGTCGGCCCCACCCGACAAGCCCCTAGGGCGGGCGGGGCTTCCCGGGGGGCCTATTTGCAACGCCGGGAAGCGCGGGGCAGTTCGTGTGTGCGGCCCGGGGAAACCCGCAGGTGTGTGTGCTCCCCCCGTGGCCGGCCGAGGCGGCTAGCCAGCATCTGGGGGCTGTTGGCAGCGCCCCTGGGCAGCCTCCTAGAGCCAGGGGTCTGGCAGGCTCCGGGGGCAAATGGACTACGGAAGCCGAGAGGGGCCCGTCCGCGCCAAAACCCAAAACGCGCTGCGGCCTCCAGGGAGGGACACAGGGGACACAAGTGGCTGTGTGGCGTGCAGTGCCCGACCAGAGGGAGGGAGGTTGGCTGGCTGCTGAGGCGCAGCAGGTGTCAGCCCTTCGGGAAGTGCCCGTGGATGCTTCGGGAATGGGGCCTGCCAACTCAGAACCCCCGTTCCCTGTGGCTGCATCCGGCCAGGGGGCTCCAGGGTCGGGTGCGCCGCGGGCCTGGGGGGCTTCTTGCCTGTGTGCAGGGCTTCTACGCACAAGGTGGCACCTCTTCCCGGCCCAAGGGTGGTGGCAGGAACCCAGGTGGCGCTCGGGGACTCAGCAGGGCCTGCCCCGGTGCCTACCCGCAACACCTGATTGCCCGCGGGCGTGTCCGTCCACCCTCAAAAAGTTCTGCTGGAACAGCCCTGACAGAGCTCTGAGCTCCTCGCACTTGGACCGCCCCAGTGGGCTTCAGGAGTGGGTGTGTGCCAGCAGCAGCCCTCCCCAGTCAACCACCTTGCGTCGGCCCCACCGACAAGCCCCTAGGGCGGGCGGGGCTTCCCGGGGGGCCTATTTGCAACGCCGGGAAGCGCGGGGCAGTTCGTGTGTGCGGCCCGGGGACACCCGCAGATGTGTGTGCTCCCCCCGTGGCTGTCCGCTGCGGTTAGCCAGCACCTGGGGGCTGTTGGCAGCGCCCCTGGGCAGCCTCCTAGAGCCAGGGGTCTGGCAGGCTCCGGGGGCAAATGGACTACGGAAGCCGAGAGGGGCCCGTCCGCGCCAAAACCCAAAACGCGCTGCGGCCTCCAGGGAGGGACACAGGGGACACAAGTGGCTGTGTGGCGTGCAGTGCCCGACCAGAGGGAGGGAGGTTGGCTGGCTGCTGAGGCGCAGCAGGTGTCAGCCCTTCGGGAAGTGCCCGTGGATGCTTCGGGAATGGGGCCTGCCAACTCAGAACCCCCGTTCCCTGTGGCTGCATCCGGCCAGGGGGCTCCAGGGGCTCCAGGGTCGGGTGCGCCGCGGGCCTGGGGGGCTTCTTGCCTGTGTGCAGGGCTTCTACGCACAAGGTGGCACCTCATCCCGGCCCAAGGGTGGTGGCAGGAACCCAGGTGGCGCTCGGGGACTCAGCAGGGCCTGCCCCCGGGGCCTGCCCGCAACACCTGATTGCCCGCGGGCGTGTCCGTCCACCCTCAAAAAGTTCTGCTGGGACAGCCCTGACCGAGCTCCGAGCTCCTCGCCCTTGGACCGCCCCAGTGGGCTTCAGGAGTGGGTGTGTGGCAGCAGCAGCCCTCCCCAGTCAACCACCTTGCGTCGGCCCCACCCGACAAGCCCCTAGGGCGTGCGGGGCTTCCCGGGGGGCCTATTTGCAACGCCGGGAAGCGCGGGGCAGTTCGTGTGTGCGGCCCGGGGACACCCGCAGGTGTGTGTGCTCCCCCCGTGGCCGGCCGAGGCGGCTAGCCAGCACCTGGGGGCTGTCGGCAGCGCCCCTGGGCAGCCTCCTAGAGCCAGGGGTCTGGCAGGCTCCGGGGGCAAATGGACTACGGAAGCCGAGAGGGGCCCGTCCGCGCCAATACCCAAAACGCGCTGCGGCCTCCAGGGAGGGACACAGGGGACACAAGTGGCTGTGTGGCTTGCAGTGCCCGACCAGAGGGAGGGAGGTTGGCTGGCTGCTGAGGCGCAGCAGGTGTCAGCCCTTCGGGAAGTGCCCGTGGATGCTTCGGGAATGGGGCCTGCCAACTCAGAACCCCCGTTCCCTGTGGCTGCATCCGGCCAGGGGGCTCCAGGGTCGGGTGCGCCGCGGGCCTGGGGGGCTTCTTGCCTGTGTGCAGGGCTTCTACGCACAAGGTGGCACCTCATCCCGGCCCAAGGGTGGTGGCAGGAACCCAGGTGGCGCTCGGGGACTCAGCAGGGCCTGCCCCCGGGGCCTACCCGCAACACCTGATTGCCCGCGGGCGTGTCCGTCCACCCTCAAAAAGTTCTGCTGGGACAGCCCTGACCGAGCTCCGAGCTCCTCGCCCTTGGACCGCCCCAGTGGGCTTCAGGAGTGGGTGTGTGCCAGCAGCAGCCCTCCCCAGTCAACCACCTTGCGTCGGCCCCACCGACAAGCCCCTAGGGCGGGCGGGGCTTCCCGGGGGGCCTATTGGCAACGCCGGGAAGCGCGGGGCAGTTCGTGTGTGCGGCCCGGGGACACCCGTAGCTGTGTGTGCTCCCCCCGTGGCCAGCCGAGGCGGCTAGCCAGCACCTGGGGGCTGTTGGCAGCGCCCCTGGGCAGCCTCCTAGAGCCAGGGGTCTGGCAGGCTCCGGGGGCAAATGGACTACGGAAGCCGAGAGGGGCCCGTCCGTGCCAAAACCCAAAACGCGCTGCGGCCTCCAGGGAGGGACACAGGGGACACAAGTGGCTGTGTGGCGTGCAGTGCCCGACCAGAGGGAGGGAGGTTGGCTGGCTGCTGAGGCGCAGCAGGTGTCAGCCCTTCGGGAAGTGCCCGTGGATGCTTCGGGAATGGGGCCTGCCAACTCAGAACCCCCGTTCCCTGTGGCTGCATCCGGCCAGGGGGCTCTAGGGGCTCCAGGGTCGGGTGCGCCGCGGGCCTGGGGGGCTTCTTGCCTGTGTGCAGGGCTTCTACGCACAAGGTGGCACCTCATCCCGGCCCAAGGGTGGTGGCAGGAACCCAGGTGGCGCTCGGGGACTCAGCAGGGCCTGCCCCCGGGGCCTGCCCGCAACACCTGATTGCCCGCGGGCGTGTCCGTCCACCCTCACAAAGTTCTGCTGGGACAGCCCTGACCGAGCTCCGAGCTCCTCGCCCTTGGACCGCCCCAGTGGGCTTCAGGAGTGGGTGTGTGCCAGCAGCAGCCCTCCCCAGTCAACCACCTTGCGTCGGCCCCACCCGACAAGCCCCTAGGGCGGGCGGGGCTTCCCGGGGGGCCTATTTGCAACGCCAGGAAGCGCGGGGCAGTTCGTGTGTGCGGCCCGGGGACACCCGCAGGTGTGTGTGCTCCCCCTGTGGCCGGCCGAGGCGGCTAGCCAGCACCTGGGGGCTGTTGGCAGCGCCCCTGGGCAGCCTCCTAGAGCCAGGGGTCTGGCAGGCTCCGGGGGCAAATGGACTACGGAAGCCGAGAGGGGCCCGTCCGCGCCAAAACCCAAAACGCGCTGCGGCCTCCAGGGAGGGACACAGGGGACACAAGTGGCTGTGTGGCGTGCAGTGCCCGACCAGAGGGAGGGAGGTTGGCTGGCTGCTGAGGCGCAGCAGGTGTCAGCCCTTCGGGAAGTGCCCGTGTATGCTTCGGGAATGGGGCCTGCCAACTCAGAACCCCCGTTCCCTGTGGCTGCATCCGGCCAGGGGGCTCCAGGGGCTCCAGGGTCGGGTGCGCCGCGGGCCTGGGGGGCTTCTTGCCTGTGTGCAGGGCTTCTACGCACAAGGTGGCACCTCATCCCGGCCCAAGGGTGGTGGCAGGAACCCAGGTGGCGCTCGGGGACTCAGCAGGGCCTGCCCCCGGGGCCTGCCCGCAACACCTGATTGCCCGCGGGCGTGTCCGTCCACCCTCAAAAAGTTCTGCTGGGACAGCCCTGACCGAGCTCCGAGCTCCTCGCCCTTGGACCGCCCCAGTGGGCTTCAGGAGTGGGTGTGTGGCAGCAGCAGCCCTCCCCAGTCAACCACCTTGCGTCGGCCCCACCCGACAAGCCCCTAGGGCGGGCGGGGCTTCCCGGGGGGCCTATTTGCAACGCCGGGAAGCGCGGGGCAGTTCGTGTGTGCGGCCCGGGGACACCCGCAGGTGTGTGTGCTCCCCCCGTGGCCGGCCGAGGCGGCTAGCCAGCACCTGGGGGCTGTTGGCAGCGCCCCTGGGCAGCCTCCTAGAGCCAGGGGTCTGGCAGGCTCCGGGGGCAAATGGACTACGGAAGCCGAGAGGGGCCCGTCCGCGCCAAAACCCAAAACGCGCTGCGGCCTCCAGGGAGGGACACAGGGGACACAAGTGGCTGTGTGGCGTGCAGTGCCCGACCAGAGGGAGGGAGGTTGGCTGGCTGCTGAGGCGCAGCAGGTGTCAGCCCTTCGGGAAGTGCCCGTGGATGCTTCGGGAATGGGGCCTGCCAACTCAGAACCCCCGTTCCCTGTGGCTGCATCCGGCCAGGGGGCTCCAGGGTCGGGTGCGCCGCGGGCCTGGGGGGCTTCTTGCCTGTGTGCAGGGCTTCTACGCACAAGGTGGCACCTCTTCCCGGCCCAAGGGTGGTGGCAGGAACCCAGGTGGCGCTCGGGGACTCAGCAGGGCCTGCCCCCGGGGCCTGCCCGCAACACCTCATTGCCCGCGGGCGTGTCCGTCCACCCTCAGAAAGCTCTGCTGGAACAGCCCTGACCGAGCTCCGAGCTCCTCGCCCTTGGACCGCCCCAGTGGGCTTCAGGAGTGGGTGTGTGCCAGCAGCAGCCCTCCCCAGTCAACCACCTTGCGTCGGCCCCACCGACAAGCCCCTAGGGCGGGCGGGGCTTCCCGGGGGGCCTATTTGCAACGCCGGGAAGCGCGGGGCAGTTCGTGTGTGCGGCCCGGGGACACCCGTAGCTGTGTGTGCTCCCCCCGTGGCCAGCCGAGGCGGCTAGCCAGCACCTGGGGGCTGTTGGCAGCGCCCCTGGGCAGCCTCCTAGAGCCAGGGGTCTGGCAGGCTCCGGGGGCAAATGGACTACGGAAGCCGAGAGGGGCCCGTCCGTGCCAAAACCCAAAACGCGCTGCGGCCTCCAGGGAGGGACACAGGGGACACAAGTGGCTGTGTGGCGTGCAGTGCCCGACCAGAGGGAGGGAGGTTGGCTGGCTGCTGAGGCGCAGCAGGTGTCAGCCCTTCGGGAAGTGCCCGTGGATGCTTCGGGAATGGGGCCTGCCAACTCAGAACCCCCGTTCCCTGTGGCTGCATCCGGCCAGGGGGCTCCAGGGGCTCCAGGGTCGGGTGCGCCGCGGGCCTGGGGGGCTTCTTGCCTGTGTGCAGGGCTTCTACGCACAAGGTGGCACCTCATCCCGGCCCAAGGGTGGTGGCAGGAACCCAGGTGGCGCTCGGGGACTCAGCAGGGCCTGCCCCCGGGGCCTGCCCGCAACACCTGATTGCCCGCGGGCGTGTCCGTCCACCCTCAAAAAGTTCTGCTGGGACAGCCCTGACCGAGCTCCGAGCTCCTCGCCCTTGGACCGCCCCAGTGGGCTTCAGGAGTGGGTGTGTGGCAGCAGCAGCCCTCCCCAGTCAACCACCTTGCGTCGGCCCCACCCGACAAGCCCCTAGGGCGTGCGGGGCTTCCCGGGGGGCCTATTTGCAACGCCGGGAAGCGCGGGGCAGTTCGTGTGTGCGGCCCGGGGACACCCGCAGGTGTGTGTGCTCCCCCCGTGGCCGGCCGAGGCGGCTAGCCAGCACCTGGGGGCTGTTGGCAGCGCCCCTGGGCAGCCTCCTAGAGCCAGGGGTCTGGCAGGCTCCGGGGGCAAATGGACTACGGAAGCCGAGAGGGGCCCGTCCGCGCCAATACCCAAAACGCGCTGCGGCCTCCAGGGAGGGACACAGGGGACACAAGTGGCTGTGTGGCGTGCAGTGCCCGACCAGAGGGAGGGAGGTTGGCTGGCTGCTGAGGCGCAGCAGGTGTCAGCCCTTCGGGAAGTGCCCGTGGATGCTTCGGGAATGGGGCCTGCCAACTCAGAACCCCCGTTCCCTGTGGCTGCATCCGGCCAGGGGGCTCCAGGGTCGGGTGCGCCGCGGGCCTGAGGGGCTTCTTGCCTGTGTGCAGGGCTTCTACGCACAAGGTGGCACCTCATCCCGGCCCAAGGGTGGTGGCAGGAACCCAGGTGGCGCTCGGGGACTCAGCAGGGCCTGCCCCCGGGGCCTGCCCACAACACCTGATTGCCCGCGGGCGTGTCCGTCCACCCTCAAAAAGTTCTGCTGGGACAGCCCTGACCGAGCTCCGAGCTCCTCGCCCTTGGACCGCCCCAGTGGGCTTCAGGAGTGGGTGTGTGCCAGCAGCAGCCCTCCCCAGTCAACCACCTTGCGTCGGCCCCACCCGACAAGCCCCTAGGGCGGGCGGGGCTTCCCTGGGGGCCTATTTGCAACGCCAGGAAGCGCGGGGCAGTTCGTGTGTGCGGCCCGGGGACACCCGCAGGTGTGTGTGCTCCCCCCGTGGCCGGCCGAGGCGGCTAGCCAGCACCTGGTGGCTGTTGGCAGCGCCCCTGGGCAGCCTCCTAGAGCCAGGGGTCTGGCAGGCTCCGGGGGCAAATGGACTACGGAAGCCGAGAGGGGCCCGTCCGCGCCAAAACCCAAAACGCGCTGCGGCCTCCAGGGAGGGACACAGGGGACACAAGTGGCTGTGTGGCTTGCAGTGCCCGACCAGAGGGAGGGAGGTTGGCTGGCTGCTGAGGCGCAGCAGGTGTCAGCCCTTCGGGAAGTGCCCGTGGATGCTTCGGGAATGGGGCCTGCCAACTCAGAACCCCCGTTCCCTGTGGCTGCATCCGGCCAGGGGGCTCCAGGGTCGGGTGCGCCGCGGGCCTGGGGGGCTTCTTGCCTGTGTGCAGGGCTTCTACGCACAAGGTGGCACCTCATCCCGGCCCAAGGGTGGTGGCAGGAACCCAGGTGGCGCTCGGGGACTCAGCAGGGCCTGCCCCCGGGGCCTACCCGCAACACCTGATTGCCCGCGGGCGTGTCCGTCCACCCTCACAAAGTTCTGCTGGGACAGCCCTGACCGAGCTCCGAGCTCCTCGCCCTTGGACCGCCCCAGTGGGCTTCAGGAGTGGGTGTGTGCCAGCAGCAGCCCTCCCCAGTCAACCACCTTGCGTCGGCCCCACCCGACAAGCCCCTAGGGCGGGCGGGGCTTCCCGGGGGGCCTATTTGCAATGCCAGGAAGCGCGGGGCAGTTCGTGTGTGCGGCCCGGGGACACCCGCAGGTGTGTGTGCTCCCCCCGTGGCCGGCCGAGGCGGCTAGCCAGCACCTGGGGGCTGTTGGCAGCGCCCCTGGGCAGCCTCCTAGAGCCAGGGGTCTGGCAGGCTCCGGGGGCAAATGGACTACGGAAGCCGAGAGGGGCCCGTCCGCGCCAAAACCCAAAATGCGCTGCGGCCTCCAGGGAGGGACACAGGGGACACAAGTGGCTGTGTGGCTTGCAGTGCCCGACCAGAGGGAGGGAGGTTGGCTGGCTGCTGAGGCGCAGCAGGTGTCAGCCCTTCGGGAAGTGCCCGTGGATGCTTCGGGAATGGGGCCTGCCAACTCAGAAACCCCGTTCCCTGTGGCTGCAGCCGGCCAGGGGGCTCCAGGGTCGGGTGCGCCGCGGGCCTGGGGGGCTTCTTGCCTGTGTGCAGGGCTTCTACGCACAAGGTGGCACCTCATCCCGGCCCAAGGGTGGTGGCAGGAACCCAGGTGGCGCTCGGGGACTCAGCAGGGCCTGCCCCCGGGGCCTGCCCGCAACACCTGATTGCCCGCGGGCGTGTCCGTCCACCCTCACAAAGTTCTGCTGGGACAGCCCTGACCGAGCTCCGAGCTCCTCGCCCTTGGACCGCCCCAGTGGGCTTCAGGAGTGGGTGTGTGCCAGCAGCAGCCCTCCCCAGTCAACCACCTTGCGTCGGCCCCACCTGACAAGCCCCTAGGGCGGGCGGGGCTTCCCGGGGGGCCTATTTGCAATGCCAGGAAGCGCGGGGCAGTTCGTGTGTGCGGCCCGGGGACACCCGCAGGTGTGTGTGCTCCCCCTGTGGCCGGCCGAGGCGGCTAGCCAGCACCTGGGGGCTGTTGGCAGCGCCCCTGGGCAGCCTCCTAGAGCCAGGGGTCTGGCAGGCTCCGGGGGCAAATGGACTACGGAAGCCGAGAGGGGCCCGTCCGCGCCAAAACCCAAAACGCGCTGCGGCCTCCAGGGAGGGACACAGGGGACACAAGTGGCTGTGTGGCTTGCAGTGCCCGACCAGAGGGAGGGAGTTTGGCTGGCTGCTGAGGCGCAGCAGGTGTCAGCCCTTCGGGAAGTGCCCGTGGATGCTTCAGGAATGGGGCCTGCCAACTCAGAAACCCCGTTCCCTGTGGCTGCAGCCGGCCAGGGGGCTCCAGGGTCGGGTGCGCCGCGGGCCTGGGGGGCTTCTTGCCTGTGTGCAGGGCTTCTACGCACAAGGTGGCACCTCATCCCGGCCCAAGGGTGGTGGCAGGAACCCAGGTGGCGCTCGGGGACTCAGCAGGGCCTGCCCCCGGGGCCTGCCCGCAACACCTGATTGCCCGCGGGCGTGTCCGTCCACCCTCAAAAAGTTCTGCTGGGACAGCCCTGACCGAGCTCCGAGCTCCTCGCCCTTGGACCGCCCCAGTGGGCTTCAGGAGTGGGTGTGTGCCAGCAGCAGCCCTCCCGAGTCAACCACCTTGCGTCGGCCCCGCCCGACAAGCCCCTAGGGCGGGCGGGGCTTCCCGGGGGGCCTATTTGCAACGCCGGGAAGCGCGGGGCAGTCCGTGTGTGCGGCCTGGGGACACCCGCAGGTGTGTGTGCTCCCCTCTGGCCGGCCGCTGCGGCTAGCCAGCACCTGGGGGCTGTTGGCAGCGCCCCTGGGCAGCCTCCTAGAGCCAGGGGTCTGGCAGGCTCCGGGGGCAAATGGACTACGGAAGCCGAGAGGGGCCCGTCCGCGCCAAAACCCAAAACGCGCTGTGGCCTCCAGGGAGGGACACAGGGGACACAAGTGGCTGTGTGGCTTGCAGTGCCAGACCAGACGGAGGGAGGTTGGCTGGCTGCTGAGGCGCAGCAGGTGTCAGCCCTTCGGGAAGTGCCCGTGGATGCTTCGGGAATGGGGCCTGCCAACAAAGAACCCCCGTTCCCTGTGGCTGCATCCGGCCAGGGGGCTCCAGGGTCGGGTGCGCCTCGGGCCTGGGGGGGTTCTTGCCTGTGTGCAGGGCTTCTACGCACAAGGTGGCACCTCTTCCCGGCCCAAGGGTGGTGGCAGGAACCCAGGTGGCGCTCGGGGACTCAGCAGGGCCTGCCCCCGGGGCCTGCCCGCAACACCTGATTGCCCGCGGGCGTGTCCGTCCAACCTCAAAAAGTTCTGCTGGGACAGCCCTGACCGAGCACTGAGCTCCTCGCCCTTCGACCGCCCCAGTGGGCTTCAGGAGTGGGTGTGTGCCAGCAGCAGCCCTCCCCAGTCAACCACCGTGCGTCGGCCCCACCCGACAAGCCCCTAGGGCGGGCGGGGCTTCCCGGGGGGCCTATTTGCAACGCCAGGAAGCGCGGGGCAGTTCGTGTGTGCGGCCCGGGTACACCCGCAGGTGTGTGTGCTCCCCCCGTGGCCGGCCGAGGCGGCTAGCCAGCACCTGGGGGCTGTTGGCAGCGCCCCTGGGCAGCCTCCTAGAGCCAGGGGTCTGGCAGGCTCCGGGGGCAAATGGACTACGGAAGCCGAGAGGGTCCCATCCGCGCCAAAACCCAAAACGCGCTGCGGCCTCCAGGGAGGGACACAGGGGACACAAGTGGCTGTGTGGCTTGCAGTGCCCGACCAGAGGGAGGGAGTTTGGCTGGCTGCTGAGGCGCAGCAGGTGTCAGCCCTTCGGGAAGTGCCCGTGGATGCTTCGGGAATGGGGCCTGCCAACTCAGAACCCCCGTTCCCTGTGGCTGCATCCGGCCAGGGGGCTCCAGGGTCGGGTGCGCCGCGGGCCTGGGGGGCTTCTTGCCTGTGTGCAGGGCTTCTACGCACAAGGTGGCACCTCATCCCGGCCCAAGGGTGGTGGCAGGAACCCAGGTGGCGCTCGGGGACTCAGCAGGGCCTGCCCCCGGGGCCTGCCCGCAACACCTGATTGCCCGGGGGCGTGTCCGTCCACCCTCAAAAAGTTCTGCTGGGACAGCCCTGACCGAGCTCCGAGCTCCTCGCCCTTGGACCGCCCCAGTGGGCTTCAGGAGTGGGTGTGTGCCAGCAGCAGCCCTCCCCACTCACCCACCGTGTGTCGGCCCCGCCCGACAAGCCCCTAGGGCCGGCGGGGCTTCCCGGGGGACCTATTTGCAACGCCGGGAAGCACGGGGCAGTCCGTGTGTGCGGCCTGGGGACACCCGCAGGTGTGTGTGCTCCCCCGTGGCCGGCTGCTGCGGCTAGCCAGCACCTGGGGGCTGTTGGCAGCGCCCCTGGGCAGCCTCCTAGAGCCAGGGGTCTGGCAGGCTCCGGGGGCAAATGGACTACGGAAGCCGAGAGGGGCCCGTCCGCGCCAAAACCCAAAACGCGCTGCGGCCTCCAGGGAGGGACACAGGGGACACAAGTGGCTGTGTGGCTTGCAGTGCCCGACCAGAGGGAGGGAGGTTGGCTGGCTGCTGAGGCGCAGCAGGTGTCAGCCCTTCGGGAAGTCCCTGTGGATGCTTCGGGAATGGGGCCTGCCAACTCAGAAGCCCCGTTCCCTGTGGCTGCATCCGGCCAGGGGGCTCCAGGGTCGGGTGCGCCGCGGGCCTGGGGGGCTTCTTGCCTGTGTGCAGGGCTTCTACGCACAAGGTGGCACCTCATCTCGGCCCAAGGGTGGTGGCAGGAACCCAGGTGGCGCTCGGGGACTCAGCAGGGCCTGCCCCCGGGGCCTGCCCGCAACACCTGATTGCCCGCGGGCGTGTCCGTCCACCCTCAAAAATTTCTGCTGGGACAGCCCTGACCGAGCTCCGAGCTCCTCGCCCTTGGACCGCCCCAGTGGGCTTCAGGAGTGGGTGTGTGCCAGCAGCAGCCCTCCCCACTCACCCACCGTGTGTCGGCCCCGCCCGACAAGCCCCTAGGGCCGGCGGGGCTTCCCGGGGGACCTATTTGCAACGCCGGGAAGCGCGGGGCAGTCCGTGTGTGCGGCCTGGGGACACCCGCAGGTGTGTGTGCTCCCCCGTGGCCGGCTGCTGCGGTTAGCCAGCACCTGGGGGCTGTTGGCAGCGCCCCTGGGCAGCCTCCTAGAGCCAGGGGTCTGGCAGGCTCCGGGGGCAAATGGACTACGGAAGCCGAGAGGGGCCCGTCCGCGCCAAAACCCAAAACGCGCTGCGGCCTCCAGGGAGGGACACAGGGGACACAAGTGGCTGTGTGGCGTGCAGTGCCCGACCAGAGGGAGGGAGGTTGGCTGGCTGCTGAGGCGCAGCAGGTGTCAGCCCTTCGGGAAGTGCCCGTGGATGCTTCGGGAATGGGGCCTGCCAACTCAGAACCCCCGTTCCCTGTGGCTGCATCCGGCCAGGGGGCTCCAGGGTCGGGTGCGCCGCGGGCCTGGGGGGCTTCTTGCCTGTGTGCAGGGCTTCTACGCACAAGGTGGCACCTCATCCCGGCCCAAGGGTGGTGGCAGGAACCCAGGTGGCGCTCGGGGACTCAGCAGGGCCTGCCCCCGGGGCCTGCCCGCAACACCTGATGGCCCGCGGGCGTGTCCGTCCACCCTCAAAAAGTTCTGCTGGGACAGCCCTGACCGAGCTCTGAGCTCCTCGCCCTTGGACCGCCCCAGTGGGCTTCAGGAGTGGGTGTGTGCCAGCAGCAGCCCTCCCCAGTCAACCACCTTGCGTCGGCCCCACCGACAAGCCCCTAGGGCGGGCGGGGCTTCCCGGGGGACCTATTTGCAACGCCGGGAAGCGCGGGGCAGTTCGTGTGTGCGGCCCGGGGACACCCGCAGGTGTGTGTGCTCCCCCCGTGGCCAGCCGAGGCGGCTAGCCAGCACCTGGGGGCTGTTGGCAGCGCCCCTGGGCAGCCTCCTAGAGCCAGGGGTCTGGCAGGCTCCGGGGGCAAATGGACTACGGAAGCCGAGAGGGGCCCGTCCGTGCCAAAACCCAAAACGCGCTGCGGCCTCCAGGGAGGGACACAGGGGACACAAGTGGCTGTGTGGCGTGCAGTGCCCGACCAGAGGGAGGGAGGTTGGCTGGCTGCTGAGGCGCAGCAGGTGTCAGCCCTTCGGGAAGTGCCTGTGGATGCTTCGGGAATGGGGCCTGCCAACTCAGAACCCCCGTTCCCTGTGGCTGCATCCGGCCAGGGGGCTCCAGGGGCTCCAGGGTCGGGTGCGCCGCGGGCCTGGGGGGCTTCTTGCCTGTGTGCAGGGCTTCTACGCACAAGGTGGCACCTCATCCCGGCCCAAGGGTGGTGGCAGGAACCCAGGTGGCGCTCGGGGACTCAGCAGGGCCTGCCCCCGGGGCCTACCCGCAACACCTGATTGCCCGCGGGCGTGTCCGTCCACCCTCAAAAAGTTCTGCTGGGACAGCCCTGACCGAGCTCCGAGCTCCTCGCCCTTGGACCGCCCCAGTGGGCTTCAGGAGTGGGTGTGTGGCAGCAGCAGCCCTCCCCAGTCAACCACCTTGCGTCGGCCCCACCCGACAAGCCCCTAGGGCGTGCGGGGCTTCCCGGGGGGCCTATTTGCAACGCCGGGAAGCGCGGGGCAGTTCGTGTGTGCGGCCCGGGGACACCCGCAGGTGTGTGTGCTCCCCCCGTGGCCGGCCGAGGCGGCTAGCCAGCACCTGGGGGCTGTTGGCAGCGCCCCTGGGCAGCCTCCTAGAGCCAGGGGTCTGGCAGGCTCCGGGGGCAAATGGACTACGGAAGCCGAGAGGGGCCCGTCCGCGCCAAAACCCAAAACGCGCTGCGGCCTCCAGGGAGGGACACAGGGGACACAAGTGGCTGTGTGGCGTGCAGTGCCCGACCAGAGGGAGGGAGGTTGGCTGGCTGCTGAGGCGCAGCAGGTGTCAGCCCTTCGGGAAGTGCCCGTGGATGCTTCGGGAATGGGGCCTGCCAACTCAGAACCCCCGTTCCCTGTGGCTGCATCCGGCCAGGGGGCTCCAGGGTCGGGTGCGCCGCGGGCCTGGGGGGCTTCTTGCCTGTGTGCAGGGCTTCTACGCACAAGGTGGCACCTCTTCCCGGCCCAAGGGTGGTGGCAGGAACCCAGGTGGCGCTCGGGGACTCAGCAGGGCCTGCCCCCGGGGCCTGCCCGCAACACCTGATTGCCCGCGGGCGTGTCCGTCCACCCTCAAAAAGTTCTGCTGGAACAGCCCTGACCGAGCTCCGAGCTCCTCGCCCTTGGACCGCCCCAGTGGGCTTCAGGAGTGGGTGTGTGCCAGCAGCAGCCCTCCCCAGTCAACCACCTTGCGTCGGCCCCACCGACAAGCCCCTAGGGCGGGCGGGGCTTCCCGGGGGGCCTATTTGCAACGCCGGGAAGCGCGGGGCAGTTCGTGTGTGCGGCCCGGGGACACCCGTAGCTGTGTGTGCTCCCCCCGTGGCCAGCCGAGGCGGCTAGCCAGCACCTGGGGGCTGTTGGCAGCGCCCCTGGGCAGCCTCCTAGAGCCAGGGGTCTGGCAGGCTCCGGGGGCAAATGGACTACGGAAGCCGAGAGGGGCCCGTCCGTGCCAAAACCCAAAACGCGCTGCGGCCTCCAGGGAGGGACACAGGGGACACAAGTGGCTGTGTGGCGTGCAGTGCCCGACCAGAGGGAGGGAGGTTGGCTGGCTGCTGAGGCGCAGCAGGTGTCAGCCCTTCGGGAAGTGCCCGTGGATGCTTCGGGAATGGGGCCTGCCAACTCAGAACCCCCGTTCCCTGTGGCTGCATCCGGCCAGGGGGCTCCAGGGGCTCCAGGGTCGGGTGCGCCGCGGGCCTGGGGGGCTTCTTGCCTGTGTGCAGGGCTTCTACGCACAAGGTGGCACCTCATCCCGGCCCAAGGGTGGTGGCAGGAACCCAGGTGGCGCTCGGGGACTCAGCAGGGCCTGCCCCCGGGGCCTGCCCGCAACACCTGATTGCCCGCGGGCGTGTCCGTCCACCCTCAAAAAGTTCTGCTGGGACAGCCCTGACCGAGCTCCGAGCTCCTCGCCCTTGGACCGCCCCAGTGGGCTTCAGGAGTGGGTGTGTGGCAGCAGCAGCCCTCCCCAGTCAACCACCTTGCGTCGGCCCCACCCGACAAGCCCCTAGGGCGTGCGGGGCTTCCCGGGGGGCCTATTTGCAACGCCGGGAAGCGCGGGGCAGTTCGTGTGTGCGGCCCGGGGACACCCGCAGGTGTGTGTGCTCCCCCCGTGGCCGGCCGAGGCGGCTAGCCAGCACCTGGGGGCTGTTGGCAGCGCCCCTGGGCAGCCTCCTAGAGCCAGGGGTCTGGCAGGCTCCGGGGGCAAATGGACTACGGAAGCCGAGAGGGGCCCGTCCGCGCCAATACCCAAAACGCGCTGCGGCCTCCAGGGAGGGACACAGGGGACACAAGTGGCTGTGTGGCGTGCAGTGCCCGACCAGAGGGAGGGAGGTTGGCTGGCTGCTGAGGCGCAGCAGGTGTCAGCCCTTCGGGAAGTGCCCGTGGATGCTTCGGGAATGGGGCCTGCCAACTCAGAACCCCCGTTCCCTGTGGCTGCATCCGGCCAGGGGGCTCCAGGGTCGGGTGCGCCGCGGGCCTGGGGGGCTTCTTGCCTGTGTGCAGGGCTTCTACGCACAAGGTGGCACCTCATCCCGGCCCAAGGGTGGTGGCAGGAACCCAGGTGGCGCTCGGGGACTCAGCAGGGCCTGCCCCCGGGGCCTGCCCGCAACACCTGATTGCCCGCGGGCGTGTCCGTCCACCCTCACAAAGTTCTGCTGGGACAGCCCTGACCGAGCTCCGAGCTCCTCGCCCTTGGACCGCCCCAGTGGGCTTCAGGAGTGGGTGTGTGCCAGCAGCAGCCCTCCCCAGTCAACCACCTTGCGTCGGCCCCACCCGACAAGCCCCTAGGGCGGGCGGGGCTTCCCGGGGGGCCTATTTGCAACGCCAGGAAGCGCGGGGCAGTTCGTGTGTGCGGCCCGGGGACACCCGCAGGTGTGTGTGCTCCCCCTGTGGCCGGCCGAGGCGGCTAGCCAGCACCTGGGGGCTGTTGGCAGCGCCCCTGGGCAGCCTCCTAGAGCCAGGGGTCTGGCAGGCTCCGGGGGCAAATGGACTACGGAAGCCGAGAGGGGCCCGTCCGCGCCAAAACCCAAAACGCGCTGCGGCCTCCAGGGAGGGACACAGGGGACACAAGTGGCTGTGTGGCTTGCAGTGCCCGACCAGAGGGAGGGAGGTTGGCTGGCTGCTGAGGCGCAGCAGGTGTCAGCCCTTCGGGAAGTGCCCGTGGATGCTTCGGGAATGGGGCCTGCCAACTCAGAACCCCCGTTCCCTGTGGCTGCATCCGGCCAGGGGGCTCCAGGGTCGGGTGCGCCGCGGGCCTGGGGGGCTTCTTGCCTGTGTGCAGGGCTTCTACGCACAAGATGGCACCTCATCCCGGCCCAAGGGTGGTGGCAGGAACCCAGGTGGCGCTCGGGGACTCAGCAGGGCCTGCCCCCGGGGCCTGCCCGCAACACCTGATTGCCCGCGGGCGTGTCCGTCCACCCTCAAAAAGTTCTGCTGGGACAGCCCTGACCGAGCTCCGAGCTCCTCGCCCTTGGACCGCCCCAGTGGGCTTCAGGAGTGGGTGTGTGCCAGCAGCAACCCTCCCCACTCACCCACCGTGTGTCGGCCCCGCCCGACAAGCCCCTAGGGCCGGCGGGTCTTCCCGGGGGACCTATTTGCAACGCCGGGAAGCGCGGGGCAGTCCGTGTGTGCGGCCTGGGGACACCCGCAGGTGTGTGTGCTCCCCCGTGGCCGGCTGCTGCGGCTAGCCAGCACCTGGGGGCTGTTGGCAGCGCCCCTGGGCAGCCTCCTAGAGCCAGGGGTCTGGCAGGCTCCGGGGGCAAATGGACTACGGAAGCCGAGAGGGGCCCGTCCGCGCCAAAACCCAAAACGCGCTGCGGCCTCCAGGGAGGGACACAGGGGACACAAGTGGCTGTGTGGCTTGCAGTGCCCGACCAGAGGGAGGGAGGTTGGCTGGCTGCTGAGGCGCAGCAGGTGTCAGCCCTTCGGGAAGTCCCTGTGGATGCTTCGGGAATGGGGCCTGCCAACTCAGAAGCCCCGTTCCCTGTGGCTGCATCCGGCCAGGGGGCTCCAGGGTCGGGTGCGCCGCGGGCCTGGGGGGCTTCTTGCCTGTGTGCAGGGCTTCTACGCACAAGGTGGCACCTCATCTCGGCCCAAGGGTGGTGGCAGGAACCCAGGTGGCGCTCGGGGACTCAGCAGGGCCTGCCCCCGGGGCCTGCCCGCAACACCTGATTGCCCGCGGGCGTGTCCGTCCACCCTCAAAAATTTCTGCTGGGACAGCCCTGACCGAGCTCCGAGCTCCTCGCCCTTGGACTGCCCCAGTGGGCTTCAGGAGTGGGTGTGTGCCAGCAGCAGCCCTCCCCACTCACCCACCGTGTGTCGGCCCCGCCCGACAAGCCCCTAGGGCCGGCGGGGCTTCCCGGGGGACCTATTTGCAACGCCGGGAAGCGCGGGGCAGTCCGTGTGTGCGGCCTGGGGACACCCGCAGGTGTGTGTGCTCCCCCGTGGCCGGCTGCTGCGGCTAGCCAGCACCTGGGGGCTGTTGGCAGCGCCCCTGGGCAGCCTCCTAGAGCCAGGGGTCTGGCAGGCTCCGGGGGCAAATGGACTACGGAAGCCGAGAGGGGCCCGTCTGCGCCAAAACCCAAAACGCGCTGCGGCCTCCAGGGAGGGACACAGGGGACACAAGTGGCTGTGTGGCGTGCAGTGCCCGACCAGAGGGAGGGAGGTTGGCTGGCTGCTGAGGCGCAGCAGGTGTCAGCCCTTCGGGAAGTGCCCGTGGATGCTTCGGGAATGGGGCCTGCCAACTCAGAACCACCGTTCCCTGTGGCTGCATCCGGCCAGGGGGCTCCAGGGTCGGGTGCGCCGCGGGCCTGGGGGGCTTCTTGCCTGTGTGCAGGGCTTCTACGCACAAGGTGGCACCTCATCCCGGCCCAAGGGTGGTGGCAGGAACCCAGGTGGCGCTCGGGGACTCAGCAGGGCCTGCCCCCGGGGCCTGCCCGCAACACCTGATGGCCCGCGGGCGTGTCCGTCCACCCTCAAAAAGTTCTGCTGGGACAGCCCTGACCGAGCTCCGAGCTCCTCGCCCTTGGACCGCCCCAGTGGGCTTCAGGAGTGGGTGTGTGCCAGCAGCAGCCCTCCCCAGTCAACCACCTTGCGTCGGCCCCACCGACAAGCCCCTAGGGCGGGCGGGGCTTCCCGGGGGGCCTATTTGCAACGCCGGGAAGCGCGGGGCAGTTCGTGTGTGCGGCCCGGGGACACCCGTAGCTGTGTGTGCTCCCCCCGTGGCCAGCCGAGGCGGCTAGCCAGCACCTGGGGGCTGTTGGCAGCGCCCCTGGGCAGCCTCCTAGAGCCAGGGGTCTGGCAGGCTCCGGGGGCAAATGGACTACGGAAGCCGAGAGGGGCCCGTCCGTGCCAAAACCCAAAACGCGCTGCGGCCTCCAGGGAGGGACACAGGGGACACAAGTGGCTGTGTGGCGTGCAGTGCCCAACCAGAGGGAGGGAGGTTGGCTGGCTGCTGAGGCGCAGCAGGTGTCAGCCCTCGGGAAGTGCCTGTGGATGCTTCGGGAATGGGGCCTGCCAACTCAGAACCCCCGTTCCCTGTGGCTGCAGCCGGCCAGGGGGCTCCAGGGGCTCCAGGGTCGGGTGCGCCGCGGGCCTGGGGGGCTTCTTGCCTGTGTGCAGGGCTTCTACGCACAAGGTGGCACCTCATCCCGGCCCAAGGGTGGTGGCAGGAACCCAGGTGGCGCTCGGGGACTCAGCAGGGCCTGCCCCCGGGGCCTGCCCGCAACACCTGATTGCCCGCGGGCGTGTCCGTCCACCCTCAAAAAGTTCTGCTGGGACAGCCCTGACCGAGCTCCGAGCTCCTCGCCCTTGGACCGCCCCAGTGGGCTTCAGGAGTGGGTGTGTGGCAGCAGCAGCCCTCCCCAGTAAACCACCTTGCGTCGGCCCCACCCGACAAGCCCCTAGGGCGGGCGGGGCTTCCCGGGGGGCCTATTTGCAACGCCGGGAAGCGCGGGGCAGTTCGTGTGTGCGGCCCGGGGACACCCGCAGGTGTGTGTGCTCCCCCCGTGGCCGGCCGAGGCGGCTAGCCAGCACCTGGGGGCTGTTGGCAGCGCCCCTGGGCAGCCTCCTAGAGCCAGGGGTCTGGCAGGCTCCGGGGGCAAATGGACTACGGAAGCCGAGATGGGCCCGTCCGCGCCAATACCCAAAACGCGCTGCGGCCTCCAGGGAGGGACACAGGGGACACAAGTGGCTGTGTGGCGTGCAGTGCCCGACCAGAGGGAGGGAGGTTGGCTGGCTGCTGAGGCGCAGCAGGTGTCAGCCCTTCGGGAAGTGCCCGTGGATGCTTCGGGAATGGGGCCTGCCAACTCAGAACCCCCGTTCCCTGTGGCTGCATCCGGCCAGGGGGCTCCAGGGTCGGGTGCGCCGCGGGCCTGAGGGGCTTCTTGCCTGTGTGCAGGGCTTCTACGCACAAGGTGGCACCTCATCCCGGCCCAAGGGTGGTGGCAGGAACCCAGGTGGCGCTCGGGGACTCAGCAGGGCCTGCCCCCGGGGCCTGCCCACAACACCTGATTGCCCGCGGGCGTGTCCGTCCACCCTCAAAAAGTTCTGCTGGGACAGCCCTGACCGAGCTCCGAGCTCCTCGCCCTTGGACCGCCCCAGTGGGCTTCAGGAGTGGGTGTGTGCCAGCAGCAGCCCTCCCCAGTCAACCACCTTGCGTCGGCCCCACCCGACAAGCCCCTAGGGCGGGCGGGGCTTCCCGGGGGGCCTATTTGCAACGCCAGGAAGCGCGGGGCAGTTCGTGTGTGCGGCCCGGGGACACCCGCAGGTGTGTGTGCTCCCCCCGTGGCTGGCCGAGGCGGCTAGCCAGCACCTGGGGGCTGTTGGCAGCGCCCCTGGGCAGCCTCCTAGAGCCAGGGGTCTGGCAGGCTCCGGGGGCAAATGGACTACGGAAGCCGAGAGGGGCCCGTCCGCGCCAAAACCCAAAACGCGCTGCGGCCTCCAGGGAGGGACACAGGGGACACAAGTGGCTGTGTGGCTTGCAGTGCCCGACCAGAGGGAGGGAGGTTGGCTGGCTGCTGAGGCGCAGCAGGTGTCAGCCCTTCGGGAAGTGCCCGTGGATGCTTCGGGAATGGGGCCTGCCAACTCAGAAACCCCGTTCCCTGTGGCTGCAGCCGGCCAGGGGGCTCCAGGGTCCGGTGCGCCGCGGGCCTGGGGGGCTTCTTGCCTGTGTGCAGGGCTTCTACGCACAAGGTGGCACCTCATCCCGGCCCAAGGGTGGTGGCAGGAACCCAGGTGGCGCTCGGGGACTCAGCAGGGCCTGCCCCCGGGGCCTGCCCGCAACACCTGATTGCCCGCGGGCGTGTCCGTCCACCCTCAAAAAGTTCTGCTGGGACAGCCCTGACCGAGCTCCGAGCTCCTCGCCCTTGGACCGCCCCAGTGGGCTTCAGGAGTGGGTGTGTGCCAGCAGCAGCCCTCCCCACTCACCCACCGTGCGTCGGCCCCGCCCGACAAGCCCCTAGGGCGGGCGGGGCTTCCCGGGGGGCCTATTTGCAACGACGGGAAGCGCGGGGCAGTCCGTGTGTGCGGCCTGGGGACACCCGCAGGTGTGTGTGCTCCCCTCTGGCCGGCCGCTGCGGCTAGCCAGCACCTGGGGGCTGTTGGCAGCGCCCCTGGGCAGCCTCCTAGAGCCAGGGGTCTGGCAGGCTCCGGGGGCAAATGGACTACGGAAGCCGAGAGGGGCCCGTCCGCGCCAAAACCCAAAACGCGCTGCGGCCTCCAGGGAGGGACACAGGGGACACAAGTGGCTGTGTGGCTTGCAGTGCCAGACCAGAGGGAGGGAGGTTGGCTGGCTGCTGAGGCGCAGCAGGTGTCAGCCCTTCGGGAAGTGCCCGTGGATGCTTCGGGAATGGGGCCTGCCAACTCAGAAGCCCCGTTCCCTGTGGCTGCATCCGGCCAGGGGGCTCCAGGGTCGGGTGCGCCGCGGGCCTGGGGGGCTTCTTGCCTGTGTGCAGGGCTTCTACGCACAAGGTGGCACCTCATCCCGGCCCAAGGGTGGTGGCAGGAACCCAGGTGGCGCTCGGGGACTCAGCAGGGCCTGCCCCCGGGGCCTGCCCGCAACACCTGATTGCCTGCGGGCGTGTCCGTCCACCCTCAAAAAGTTCTGCTGGGACAGCCCTGACCGAGCTCCGAGCTCCTCGCCCTTGGACCGCCCCAGTGGGCTTCAGGAGTGGGTGTGTGCCAGCAGCAGCCCTCCCCAGTCAACCACCGTGCGTCGGCCCCACCCGACAAGCCCCTAGGGCCGGCGGGGCTTCCCGGGGGGCCTATTTGCAACGCCAGGAAGCACGGGGCAGTTCGTGTGTGCGGCCCGGGGACACCCGCAGGTGTGTGTGCTCCCCCCGTGGCCGGCCGAGGCGGCTAGCCAGCACCTGGGGGCTGTTGGCAGCGCCCCTGGGCAGCCTCCTAGAGCCAGGGGTCTGGCAGGCTCCGGGGGCAAATGGACTACGGAAGCTGAGAGGGGCCCGTCCGCGCCAAAACCCAAAACGCGCTGCGGCCTCCAGGGAGGGACACAGGGGACACAAGTGGCTGTGTGGCTTGCAGTGCCCGACCAGAGGGAGGGAGGTTGGCTGGCTGCTGAAGCGCAGCAGGTGTCAGCCCTTCGGGAAGTGCCCGTGGATGCTTCGGGAATGGGGCCTGCCAACTCAGAACCCCCGTTCCCTGTGGCTGCATCCGGCCAGGGGGCTCCAGGGTCGGGCGCGCCGCGGGCCTGGGGGGCTTCTTGCCTGTGTGCAGGGCTTCTACGCACAAGGTGGCACCTCATCCCGGCCCAAGGGTGGTGGCAGGAACCCAGGTGGCGCTCGGGGACTCAGCAGGGCCTGCCCCCGGGGCCTGCCCGCAACACCTGATTGCCCGCGGGCGTGTCCGTCCACCCTCAAAAAGTTCTGCTGGGACAGCCCTGACCGAGCTCCGAGCTCCTCGCCCTTGGACCGCCCCAGTGGGCTTCAGGAGTGGGTGTGTGCCAGCAGCAGCCCTCCCCAGTCAACCACCTTGCGTCGGCCCCACCCGACAAGCCCCTAGGGCCGGCGGGGCTTCCCGGGGGGCCTATTTGCAACGCCAGGAAGCGCGGGGCAGTCCGTGTGTGCGGCCCGGGGACACCCGCAGGTGTGTGTGCGCCCCCCGTGGCCGGCCGCTGCGGCTAGCCAGCACCTGGTGCCTGTTGGCAGCGCCCCTGGGCAGCCTCCTAGAGCCAGGGGTCTGGCAGGCTCCGGGGACAAATGCACTACGGAAGCCGAGAGGGGCCCGTCCGCGCCAAAACCCAAAACGCGCTGCGGCCTCCAGGGAGGGACACAGGGGACACAAGTGGCTGTGTGGCTTGCAGTGCCCGACCAGAGGGAGGGAGGTTGGCTGGCTGCTGAGGCGCAGCAGGTGTCAGCCCTTCAGGAAGTGCCCGTGGATGCTTCGGGAATGGGGCCTGCCAACTCAGAACCCCCGTTCCCTGTGGCTGCATCCGGCCAGGGGGCTCCAGGGTCGGGTGCGCCGCGGGCCTGGGGGGCTTCTTGCCTGTGTGCAGGGCTTCTACGCACAAGGTGGCACCTCATCCCGGCCCAAGGGTGGTGGCAGGAACCCAGGTGGCGCTCGGGGACTCAGCAGGGCCTGCCCCCGGGGCCTGCCCGCAACACCTGATTGCCTGCGGGCGTGTCCGTCCACCCTCAAAAAGTTCTGCTGGGACAGCCCTGACCGAGCTCCGAGCTCCTCGCCCTTGGACCGCCCCAGTGGGCTTCAGGAGTGGGTGTGTGCCAGCAGCAGCCCTCCCCACTCACCCACCTTGTGTCGGTCCCGCCCGACAAGCCCCTAGGGCCGGCGGGGCTTCCCGGGGGACCTATTTGCAACTCCGGGAAGCGCAAGGCAGTCCGTGTGTGCAGCCTGGGGACACCCGCTGGTGTGTGTGCTCCCCCGTGGCCGGCTACTGCGGCTAGCCAGCACCTGGGGGCTGTTGGCAGCGCCCCTGGGCAGCCTCCTAGAGCCAGGGGTCTGGCAGGCTCCGGGGGCAAATGGACTACGGAAGCCGAGAGGGGCCCGTCCGCGCCAAAACCCAAAACGCGCTGCGGCCTCCAGGGAGGGACACAGGGGACACAAGTGGCTGTGTGGCGTGCAGTGCCCGACCAGAGGGAGGGAGGTTGGCTGGCTGCTGAGGCGCAGCAGGTGTCAGCCCTTCGGGAAGTGCCCGTGGATGCTTCGGGAATGGGGCCTGCCAACTCAGAACCCCCGTTCCCTGTGGCTGCATCCGGCCAGGGGGCTCCAGGGTCGGGTGCGCCGCGGGCCTGGGGGGCTTCTTGCCTGTGTGCAGGGCTTCTACGCACAAGGTGGCACCTCATCCCGGCCCAAGGGTGGTGGCAGGAACCCAGGTGGCGCTCGGGGACTCAGCAGGGCCTGCCCCCGGGGCCTGCCCGCAACATCTGATTGCCCGCGGGCGTGTCCGTCCACCCTCAAAAAGTTCTGCTGGGACAGCCCTGACCGAGCTCCGAGCTCCTCGCCCTTGGACCGCCCCAGTGTGCTTCAGGAGTGGGTGTGTGCCAGCAGCAGCCCTCCCCACTCACCCACCGTGCGTCGGCCCCACCCGACAAGCCCCTAGGGCCGGCGGGGCTTCCCGGGGGGCCTATATGCAATGCCGGGAAGCGCGGGGCAGTCCGTGTGTGCGGCCTGGGGACACCCGCAGGTGTGTGTGCTCCCCCGTGGCCGGCCGCTGTGGCTAGCCAGCACCTGGGGGCTGTTGGCAGCGCCCCTGGGCAGCCTCCTAGAGCCAGGGGTCTGGCAGGCTCCGGGGGCAAATGGACTACGGAAGCCGAGAGGGGCCCGTCCGCGCCAAAACCCAAAACGCGCTGCGGCCTCCAGGGAGGGACACAGGGGACACAAGTGGCTGTGTGGCTTGCAGTGCCCGACCAGAGGGAGGGAGGTTGGCTGGCTGCTGAGGCGCAGCAGGTGTCAGACCTTCGGGAAGTGCCCGTGGATGCTTCGGGAATGGGGCCTGCCAACTCAGAACCCCCGTTCCCTGTGGCTGCAGCCGGCCAGGGGGCTCCAGGGTCGGGTGCGCCGCGGGCCTGGGGGGCTTCTTGCCTGTGTGCAGGGCTTCTACGCACAAGGTGGCACCTCATCCCGGCCCAAGGGTGGTGGCAGGAACCCAGGTGGCGCTCGGGGACTCAGCAGGGCCTGCCCCCGGGGCCTGCCCGCAACACCTGATTGCCTGCGGGCGTGTCCGTCCACCCTCAAAAAGTTCTGCTGGGACAGCCCTGACCGAGCTCCGAGCTCCTCGCCCTTGGACCGCCCCAGTGGGCTTCAGGAGTGGGTGTGTGCCAGCAGCAGCCCTCCCCACTCACCCACCGTGTGTCGGTCCCGCCCGACAAGCCCCTAGGGCCGGCGGGGCTTCCCGGGGGACCTATTTGCAACTCCGGGAAGCGCGAGGCAGTCCGTGTGTGCGGCCTGGGGACACCCGCAGGTGTGTGTGCTCCCCCGTGGCCGGCTGCTGCGGCTAGCCAGCACCTGGGGGCTGTTGGCAGCGCCCCTGGGCAGCCTCCTAGAGCCAGGGGTCTGGCAGGCTCCGGGGGCAAATGGACTACGGAAGCCGAGAGGGGCCCGTCCGCGCCAAAACCCAAAACGCGCTGCGGCCTCCAGGGAGGGACACAGGGGACACAAGTGGCTGTGTGGCGTGCAGTGCCCGACCAGAGGGAGGGAGGTTGGCTGGCTGCTGAGGCGCAGCAGGTGTCAGCCCTTCGGGAAGTGCCCGTGGATGCTTCGGGAATGGGGCCTGCCAACTCAGAACCCCCGTTCCCTGTGGCTGCATCCGGCCAGGGGGCTCCAGGGTCGGGTGCGCCGCGGGCCTGGGGGGCTTCTTGCCTGTGTGCAGGGCTTCTACGCACAAGGTGGCACCTCATCCCGGCCCAAGGGTGGTGGCAGGAACCCAGGTGGCGCTCGGGGACTCAGCAGGGCCTGCCCCCGGGGCCTGCCCGCAACACCTGATTGCCCGCGGGCGTGTCCGTCCACCCTCAAAAAGTTCTGCTGGGACAGCCCTGACCGAGCTCCGAGCTCCTCGCCCTTGGACCGCCCCAGTGGGCTTCAGGAGTGGGTGTGTGCCAGCAGCAGCCCTCCCCACTCACCCACCGTGCGTCGGCCCCACCCGACAAGCCCCTAGGGCCGGCGGGGCTTCCCGGGGGGCCTATTTGCAATGCCGGGAAGCGCGGGGCAGTCCGTGTGTGCGGCCTGGGGACAACCGCAGGTGTGTGTGCTCCCCCGTGGCCGGCCGCTGTGGCTAGCCAGCACCTGGGGGCTGTTGGCAGCGCCCCTGGGCAGCCTCCTAGAGCCAGGGGTCTGGCAGGCTCCGGGGGCAAATGGACTACGGAAGCCGAGAGGGGCCCGTCCGCGCCAAAACCCAAAACGCGCTGCGGCCTCCAGGGAGGGACACAGGGGACACAAGTGGCTGTGTGGCTTGCAGTGCCCGACCAGAGGGAGGGAGGTTGGCTGGCTGCTGAGGCGCAGCAGGAGTCAGCCCTTCGGGAAGTGCCCGTGGATGCTTCGGGAATGGGGCCTGCCAACTCAGAACCCCCGTTCCCTGTGGCTGCAGCCGGCCAGGGGGCTCCAGGGTCGGGTGCGCCGCAGGCCTGGGGGGCTTCTTGCCTGTGTGCACGGCTTCTACGCACAAGGTGGCACCTCATCCCGGCCCAAGGGTGGTGGCAGGAACCCAGGTGGCGCTCGGGGACTCGGCAGGGCCTGCCCCCGGGGCCTGCCCGCAACACCTGATTGCCCGCGGGCGTGTCCGTCCACCCTCAAAAAGTTCTGCTGGGACAGCCCTGACCGAGTTCCGAGCTCCTCGCCCTTGGACCGCCCCAGTGGGCTTCAGGAGTGGGTGTGTGCCAGCAGCAGCCCTCCCCACTCACCCACCGTGCGTCGGCCCCACCCGACAAGCCCCTAGGGCCGGCGGGGCTTCCCGGGGGACCTATTTGCAACGCCGGGAAGCGCGGGGCAGTCCGTGTGTGCGGCCTGGGGACACCCGCAGGTGTGTGTGCTCCCCCGTGGCCGGCTGCTGCGGCTAGCCAGCACCTGGGGGCTGTTGGCAGCACCCCTGGGCAGCCTCCTAGAGCCAGGGGTCTGGCAGGCTCCGGGGGCAAATGGACTACGGAAGCCGAGAGGGGCCCATCTGCGCCAAAACCCAAAACGCGCTGCGGCCTCCAGGGAGGGACACAGGGGACACAAGTGGCTGTGTGGCTTGCAGTGCCCGACCAGAGGGAGGGAGGTTGGCTGGCTGCTGAGGCGCAGCAGGTGTCAGCCCTTCGGGAAGTGCCCGTGGATGCTTCGGGAATGGGGCCTGCCAACTCAGAAGCCCCGTTCCCTGTGGCTGCATCCGGCCAGGGGGCTCCAGGGTCGGGTGCGCCGCGGGCCTGGGGGGCTTCTTGCCTGTGTGCAGGGCTTCTACGCACAAGGTGGCACCTCATCCCGGCCCAAGGGTGGTGGCAGGAACCCAGGTGGCGCTCGGGGACTCAGCAGGGCCTGCCCCCGGGGCCTGCCCGCAACACCTGATTGCCTGCGGGCGTGTCCGTCCACCCTCAAAAAGTTCTGCTGGGACAGCCCTGACCGAGCTCCGAGCTCCTCGCCCTTGGACCGCCCCAGTGGGCTTCAGGAGTGGGTGTGTGCCAGCAGCAGCCCTCCCCAGTCAACCACCGTGCGTCGGCCCCACCCGACAAGCCCCTAGGGCCGGCGGGGCTTCCCGGGGGGCCTATTTGCAACGCCAGGAAGCACGGGGCAGTTCGTGTGTGCGGCCCGGGGACACCCGCAGGTGTGTGTGCTCCCCCCGTGGCCGGCCGAGGCGGCTAGCCAGCACCTGGGGGCTGTTGGCAGCGCCCCTGGGCAGCCTCCTAGAGCCAGGCGTCTGGCAGGCTCCGGGGGCAAATGGACTACGGAAGCCGAGAGGGGCCCGTCCGCGCCAAAACCCAAAACGCGCTGCGGCCTCCAGGGAGGGACACAGGGGACACAAGTGGCTGTGTGGCTTGCAGTGCCCGACCAGAGGGAGGGAGGTTGGCTGGCTGCTGAGGCGCAGCAGGTGTCAGCCCTTCGGGAAGTGCCCGTGGATGCTTCGGGAATGGGGCCTGCCAACTCAGAACCCCCGTTCCCTGTGGCTGCATCCGGCCAGGGGGCTCCAGGGTCGGGCGCGCCGCGGGCCTGGGGGGCTTCTTGCCTGTGTGCAGGGCTTCTACGCACAAGGTGGCACCTCATCCCGGCCCAAGGGTGGTGGCAGGAACCCAGGTGGCGCTCGGGGACTCAGCAGGGCCTGCCCCCGGGGCCTGCCCGCAACACCTGATTGCCCGCGGGCGTGTCCGTCCACCCTCAAAAAGTTCTGCTGGGACAGCCCTGACCGAGCTCCGAGCTCCTCGCCCTTGGACCGCCCCAGTGGGCTTCAGGAGTGGGTGTGTGCCAGCAGCAGCCCTCCCCAGTCAACCACCTTGCGTCGGCCCCACCCGACAAGCCCCTAGGGCCGGCGGGGCTTCCCGGGGGGCCTATTTGCAACGCCAGGAAGCGCGGGGCAGTCCGTGTGTGCGGCCCGGGGACACCGGCAGGTGTGTGTGCGCCCCCCGTGGCCGGCCGCTGCGGCTAGCCAGCACCTGGGGGCTGTTGGCAGCGCCCCTGGGCAGCCTCCTAGAGCCAGGGGTCTGGCAGGCTCCGGGGACAAATGGACTACGGAAGCCGAGAGGGGCCCGTCCGCGCCAAAACCCAAAACGTGCTGCGGCCTCCAGGGAGGGACACAGGGGACACAAGTGGCTGTGTGGCTTGCAGTGCCCGACCAGAGGGAGGGAGGTTGGCTGGCTGCTGAGGCGCAGCAGGTGTCAGCCCTTCGGGAAGTGCCCGTGGATGCTTCGGGAATGGGGCCTGCCAACTCAGAACCCCCGTTCCCTGTGGCTGCATCCGGCCAGGGGGCTCCAGGGTCGGGTGCGCCGCGGGCCTGGGGGGCTTCTCTCTTTGTGCAGGGCTTCTACGCACAAGGTGGCACCTCATCCCGGCCCAAGGGTGGTGGCAGGAACCCAGGTGGCGCTCGGGGACTCAGCAGGGCCTGCCCCCGGGGCCTGCCCGCAACACCTGATTGCCTGCGGGCGTGTCCGTCCACCCTCAAAAAGTTCTGCTGGGACAGCCCTGACCGAGCTCCGAGCTCCTCGCCCTTGGACCGCCCCAGTGGGCTTCAGGAGTGGGTGTGTGCCAGCAGCAGCCCTCCCCACTCACCCACCGTGTGTCGGTCCCGCCCGACAAGCCCCTAGGGCCGGCGGGGCTTCCCGGGGGACCTATTTGCAACTCCGGGAAGCGCGAGGCAGTCCGTGTGTGCGGCCTGGGGACACCCGCAGGTGTGTGTGCTCCCCCGTGGCCGGCTGCTGCGGCTAGCCAGCACCTGGGGGCTGTTGGCAGCGCCCCTGGGCAGCCTCCTAGAGCCAGGGGTCTGGCAGGCTCCGGGGGCAAATGGACTACGGAAGCCGAGAGGGGCCCGTCTGCGCCAAAACCCAAAACGCGCTGCGGCCTCCAGGGAGGGACACAGGGGACACAAGTGGCTGTGTGGCGTGCAGTGCCCGACCAGAGGGAGGGAGGTTGGCTGGCTGCTGAGGCGCAGCAGGTGTCAGCCCTTCGGGAAGTGCCCGTGGATGCTTCGGGAATGGGGCCTGCCAACTCAGAAGCCCCGTTCCCTGTGGCTGTATCCGGCCAGGGGGCTCCAGGGTCGGGTGCGCCGCGGGCCTGGGGGGCTTCTTGCCTGTGTGCAGGGCTTCTACGCACAAGGTGGCACCTCATCCCGGCCCAAGGGTGGTGGCAGGAACCCAGGTGGCGCTCGGGGACTCAGCAGGGCCCGCCCCCGGGGCCTGCCCGCAACACCTGATTGCCCGCGGGCGTGTCCGTCCACCCTCAGAAAGCTCTGCTGGGACAGCCCTGACCGAGCTCCGAGCTCATCGCCCTTGGACCGCCCCAGTGGGCTTCAGGAGTGGGTGTGTGCCAGCAGCAGCCCTCCCCACTCACCCACCGTGCGTCGGCCCCGCCCGACAAGCCCCTAGGGCCGGCGGGGCTTCCCGGGGGACCTATTTGCAACGCCGGGAAGCGCGGGGCAGTCCGTGTGTGCGGCCTGGGGACACCCGCAGGTGTGTGTGCTCCCCCGTGGCCGGCTGCTGCGGCTAGCCAGCACCTGGGGGCTGTTGGCAGCACCCCTTGGCAGCCTCCTAGAGCCAGGGGTCTGGCAGGCTCCGGGGGCAAATGGACTACGGAAGCCGAGAGGGGCCCGTCCGCGCCAAAACCCAAAACGCGCTGCGGCCTCCAGGGAGGGACACAGGGGACACAAGTGGCTGTGTGGCTTGCAGTGCCCGACCAGAGGGAGGGAGGTTGGCTGGCTGCTGAGGCGCAGCAGGTGTCAGCCCTTCGGGAAGTGCCCGTGGATGCTTCGGGAATGGGGCCTGCCAACTCAGAAGCCCCATTCCCTGTGGCTGCATCCGGCCAGGGGGCTCCAGGATCGGGTGCGCCGCGGGCCTGTGGGGCTTCTTGCCTGTGTGCAGGGCTTCTACGCACAAGGTGGCACCTCATCCCGGCCCAAGGGTGGTGGCAGGAACCCAGGTGGCGCTCGGGGACTCAGCAGGGCCTGCCCCCGGGGCCTGCCCGCAACACCTGATTGCCCGCGGGCGTGTCCGTCCACCCTCAAAAAGTTCTGCTGGGACAGCCCTGACCGAGCTCTGAGCTCCTCGCCCTTGGACCGCCCCAGTGGGCTTCAGGAGTGGGTGTGTGCCAGCAGCAGCCCTCCCCACTCACCCACCGTGCGTCGGCCCCTACCCGACAAGCCCCTAGGGCGGGCGGGGCTTCCCGGGGGGCCTATTTGCAATGCCGGGAAGCGAGGGGCAGTCCGTGTGTGCCTCCTGGGGACACCCGCAGGTGTGTGTGCTCCCCCGTGGCCGGCCGCTGCGGCTAGCCAGCACCTGGGGGCTGTTGGCAGCGCCCCTGGGCAGCCTCCTAGAGCCAGGGCTCTGGCAGGCTCCGGGGGCAAATGGACTACGGAAGCCGAGAGGGGCCCGTCTGCGCCAAAACCCAAAACGCGCTGCGGCCTCCAGGGAGGGACTCAGGGGACACAAGTGGCTGTGTGGCGTGCAGTGCCCGACCAGAGGGAGGGAGGTTGGCTGGCTGCTGAGGCGCAGCAGGTGTCAGCCCTTCGGGAAGTGCCCGTGGATGCTTCGGGAATGGGGCCTGCCAACTCAGAACCCCCGTTCCCTGTGGCTGCATCCGGCCAGGGGGCTCCAGGGTCGGGTGCGCCGCAGGCCTGGGGGGCTTCTTGCCTGTGTGCAGGGCTTCTACGCACAAGGTGGCACCTCATCCCGGCCCAAGGGTGGTGGCAGGAACCCAGGTGGCGCTCGGGGACTCAGCAGGGCCTGCCCCCGGGGCCTGCCCGCAACACCTGATTGCCCGCGGGCGTGTCCGTCCACCCTCAAAAAGTTCTGCTGGGACAGCCCTGACCGAGCTCCGAGCTCCTCGCCCTTGGACCGCCCCAGTGGGCTTCAGGAGTGGGTGTGTGCCAGCAGCAGCCCTCCCCACTCACCCACCGTGCATCGGCCCCGCCCGACAAGCCCCTAGGGCGGGCGGGGCTTCCCGGGGGGCCTATTTGCAACTCCGGGAAGCGCGGGGCAGTCCGTGTGTGCGGTCTGGGGACACCCGCAGGTGTGTGTGCTCCCCCGTGGCCGGCTGCTGCGGCTAGCCAGCACCTGGGGGCTGTTGGCAGCGCCCCTGGGCAGCATCCTAGAGCCAGGGGTCTGGCAGGCTCCGGGGGCAAATGGACTACGGAAGCCGAGAGGGGCCCGTCCGCGCCAAAACCCAAAACGCGCTGCGGCCTCCAGGGAGGGACACAGGGGACACAAGTGGCTGTGTGGCTTGCAGTGCCCGACCAGAGGGAGGGAGGTTGGCTGGCTGCTGAGGCGCAGCAGGTGTCAGCCCTTCGGGAAGTGCCCGTGAATGCTTCGGGAATGGGGCCTGCCAACTCAGAACCCCTGTTCCCTGTGGCTGCATCCGGCCAGGGGGCTCCAGGGTCGGGTGCGCCGCGGGCCTGGGGGGCTTCTTGCCTGTGTGCAGGGCTTCTACGCACAAGGTGGCACCTCATCCCGGCCCAAGGGTGGTGGCAGGAACCCAGGTGGCGCTCGGGGACTCAGGAGGGCCTGCCCCCGGGGCCTGCCCGCAACACCTGATTGCCTGCGGGCGTGTCCGTCCACCCTCAAAAAGTTCTGCTGGGACAGCCCTGACCGAGCTCCGAGCTCCTCGCCCTTGGACCGCCCCAGTGGGCTTCAGGAGTGGGTGTGTGCCAGCAGCAGCCCTCCCCAGTCAACCACCGTGCGTCGGCCCCACCCGACAAGCCCCTAGTGCCGGCGGGGCTTCCCGGGGGGCCTATTTGCAACGCCAGGAAGCACGGGGCAGTTCGTGTGTGCGGCCCGGGGACACCCGCAGGTGTGTGTGCTCCCCCCGTGGCCGGCCGAGGCGGCTAGCCAGCACCTGGGGGCTGTTGGCAGCGCCCCTGGGCAGCATCCTAGAGCCAGGGGTCTGGCAGGCTCCGGGGGCAAATGGACTACGGAAGCCGAGAGGGGCCCGTCCGCGCCAAAACCCAAAACGCGCTGCGGCCTCCAGGGAGGGACACAGGGGACACAAGTGGCTGTGTGGCTTGCAGTGCCCGACCAGAGGGAGGGAGGTTGGCTGGCTGCTGAGGCGCAGCAGGTGTCAGCCCTTCGGGAAGTGCCCGTGGATGCTTCGGGAATGGGGCCTGCCAACTCAGAAGCCCCGTTCCCTGTGGCTGCATCCAGCCAGGGGGCTCCAGGGTCGGGTGCGCCGCGGGCCTGGGGGGCTTCTTGCCTGTGTGCAGGGCTTCTACGCACAAGGTGGCACCTCATCCCGGCCCAAGGGTGGTGGCAGGAACCCAGGTGGCGCTCGGGGACTCAGCAGGGCCTGCCCCCGGGGCCTTCCCGCAACACCTGATTGCCTGCGGGCGTGTCCGTCCACCCTCAAAAAGTTCTGCTGGGACAGCCCTGACCGAGCTCCGAGCTCCTCGCCCTTGGACCGCCCCAGTGGGCTTCAGGAGTGGGTGTGTGCCAGCAGCAGCCCTCCCCACTCACCCACCGTGTGTCGGTCCCGACCGACAAGCCCCTAGGGCCGGCGGGGCTTCCCGGGGGACCTATTTGCAACTCCGGGAAGCGCGAGGCAGTCCGTGTGTGCGGCCTGGGGACACCCGCAGGTGTGTGTGCTCCCCCGTGGCCGGCTGCTGCGGCTAGCCAGCACCTGGGGGCTGTTGGCAGCGCCCCTGGGCAGCCTCCTAGAGCCAGGGGTCTGGCAGGCTCCGGGGGCAAATGGACTACGGAAGCCGAGAGGGGCCCGTCTGCGCCAAAACCCAAAACGCGCTGCGGCCTCCAGGGAGGGACACAGGGGACACAAGTGGCTGTGTGGCGTGCAGTGCCCGACCAGAGGGAGGGAGGTTGGCTGGCTGCTGAGGCGCAGCAGGTGTCAGCCCTTCGGGAAGTGCCCGTGGATGCTTCGGGAATGGGGCCTGCCAACTCAGAAGCCCCGTTCCCTGTGGCTGCATCCGGCCAGGGGGCTCCAGGGGCTCCAGGGTCGGGTGCGCCGCGGGCCTGGGGGGCTTCTTGCCTGTGTGCAGGGCTTCTACGCACAAGGTGGCACCTCATCCCGGCCCAAGGGTGGTGGCAGGAACCCAGGTGGCGCTCGGGGACTCAGCAGGGCCTGCCCCCGGGGCCTGCCCGCAACACCTGATTGCCCGCGGGCGTGTCCGTCCACCCTCAAAAAGTTCTGCTGGGACAGCCCTGACCGAGTTCCGAGCTCCTCGCCCTTGGACCGCCCCAGTGGGCTTCAGGAGTGGGTGTGTGCCAGCAGCAGCCCTCCCCACTCACCCACCGTGCGTCGGCCCCGCCCGACAAGCCCCTAGGGCCGGCGGGGCTTCCCGGGGGACCTATTTGCAACGCCGGGAAGCGCGGGGCAGTCCGTGTGTGCGGCCTGGGGACACCCGCAGGTGTGTGTGCTCCCCCGTGGCCGGCTGCTGCGGCTAGCCAGCACCTGGGGGCTGTTGGCAGCACCGCTGGGCAGCCTCCTAGAGCCAGGGGTCTGGCAGGCTCCGGGGGCAAATGGACTACGGAAGCCGAGAGGGGCCCGTCCGCGCCAAAACCAAAACCCGCTGCGGCCTCCAGGGAGGGACACAGGGGACACAAGTGGCTGTGTGGCTTGCAGTGCCCGACCAGAGGGAGGGAGGTTGGCTGGCTGCTGAGGCGCAGCAGGTGTAAGCCCTTCGGGAAGTGCCCGTGGATGCTTCGGGAATGGGGCCTGCCAACTCAGAACCCCCGTTCCCTGTGGCTGCAGCCGGCCAGGGGGCTCCAGGGTCGGGTGCGCCGCGGGCCTTGGGGGCTTCTTGCCTGTGTGCAGGGCTTCTACGCACAAGGTGGCACCTCATCCCGGCCCAAGGGTGGTGGCAGGAACCCAGGTGGCGCTCGGGGACTCAGCAGGGCCTGCCCCCGGGGCCTGCCCGCAACACCTGATTGCCCGCGGGCGTGTCCGTCCACCCTCAAAAAGTTCTGCTGGGGAGCTCCTCGCCCTTGGACCGCCCCAGTGGGCTTCAGGAGTGGGTGTGTGCCAGCAGCAGCCCTCCCCACTCACCCACCGTGCGTCGGCCCCGCCCGACAAGCCCCTAGGGCCGGCGGGGCTTCCCGGGGGGCCTATTTGCAACGCCGGGAAGCGCGGGGCAGTTCGTGTGTGCGGCCCGGGGACACCCGTAGCTGTGTGTGCTCCCCCCGTGGCCGGCCGAGGCGGCTAGCCAGCACCTGGGGGCTGTTGGCAGCGCCCCTGGGCAGCCTCCTAGAGCCAGGGTTCTGGCAGGCTCCGGGGGCAAATGGACTACGGAAGCCGAGAGGGGCCCGTCCGCGCCAAAACCCAAAACACGCTGCGGCCTCCAGGGAGGGACACAGGGGACACAAGTGGCTGTGTGGCTTGCAGTGCCCGACCAGAGGGAGGGAGGTTGGCTGGCTGCTGAGGCGCAGCAGGTGTCAGCCCTTCGGGAAGTGCCCGTGGATGCTTCGGGAATGGGGCCTGCCAACTCAGAACCCCCGTTCCCTGTGGCTGCAGCCGGCCAGGGGGCTCCAGGGTCGGGTGCGCCGCGGGCCTGGGGGGCTTCTTGCCTGTGTGCAGGGCTTCTACGCACAAGGTGGCACCTCATCCCGGCCCAAGGGTGGTGGCAGGAACCCAGGTGGCGCTCGGGGACTCAGCAGGGCCTGCCCCCGGGGCCTGCCCGCAACACCTGATTGCCCGCGGGCGTGTCCGTCCACCCTCAAAAAGTTCTGCTGGGACAGCCCTGACCGAGCTCCGAGCTCCTCGCCCTTGGACCGCCCCAGTGGGCTTCAGGAGTGGGTGTGTGCCAGCAGCAGCCCTCCCCACTCACCCACCGTGCGTCGGACCCGCCCGACAAGCCCCTAGGGCGGGCGGGGCTTCCCGGGGGGCCTATTTGCAACGCCGGGAAGCGCGGGGCAGTCCGTGTGTGCGGCCTGGGGACACCCGCAGGTGTGTGTGCTCCCCCCTGGCCGGCCGCTGCGGCTAGCCAGCACCTGGGGGCTGTTGGCAGCGCCCCTGGGCAGCCTCCTAGAACCAGGGGTCTGGCAGGCTCCGGGGGCAAATGGACTACGGAAGCCGAGAGGGGCCCGTCCGCGCCAAAACCCAAAACGCGCTGCGGCCTCCAGGGAGGGACACAGGGGACACAAGTGGCTGTGTGGCTTGCAGTGCCCGACCAGAGGGAGGGAGGTTGGCTGGCTGCTGAGGCGCAGCAGGTGTCAGCCCTTCGGGAAGTGCCCGTGGATGCTTCGGGAATGGGGCCTGCCAACTCAGAACCCCCGTTCCCTGTGGCTGCAGCCGGCCAGGGGGCTCCAGGGTCGGGTGCGCCGCGGGCCTGGGGGGCTTCTTGCCTGTGTGCAGGGCTTCTACGCACAAGGTGGCACCTCATCCCGGCCCAAGGGTGGTGGCAGGAACCCAGGTGGCGCTCGGGGACTCAGCAGGGCCTGCCCCCGGGGCCTGCCCGCAACACCTGATTGCCCGCGGGCGTGTCCGTCCACCCTCAAAAAGTTCTGCTGGGACCGCCCTGACCGAGCTCCGAGCTCCTCGCCCTTGGACCGCCCCAGTGGGCTTCAGGAGTGGGTGTGTGCCAGCAGCAGCCCTCCCCACTCACCCACCGTGCGTCGGCCCCACCCGACAAGCCCCTAGGGCGGGCGGGGCTTCCCGGGGGGCCTATTTGCAATGCCGGGAAGCGCGGGGCAGTCCGTGTGTGCGGCCTGGGGACACCCGCAGGTGTGTGTGCTCCCCCGTGGCCGGCTGCTGCGGCTAGCCAGCACCTGGGGGCTGTTGGCAGCGCCCCTGGGCAGCCTCCTAGAGCCAGGTGTCTGGCAGGCTCCGGGGGCAAATGGACTACGGAAGCCGAGAGGGGCCCGTCCGTGCCAAAACCCAAAACGCGCTGCGGCCTCCAGGGAGGGACACAGGGGACACAAGTGGCTGTGTGGCTTGCAGTGCCCGACCAGAGGGAGGGAGGTTGGCTGGCTGCTGAGGCGCAGCAGGTGTCAGCCCTTCGGGAAGTGCCCGTGGATGCTTCGGGAATGGGGCCTGCCAACTCAGAACCCCCGTTCCCTGTGGCTGCAGCCGGCCAGGGGGCTCCAGGGTCGGGTGCGCCGCGGGCCTGGGGGGCTTCTTGCCTGTGTGCAGGGCTTCTACGCACAAGGTGGCACCTCATCCCGGCCCAAGGGTGGTGGCAGGAACCCAGGTGGCGCTCGGGGACTCAGCAGGGCCTGCCCCCGGGGCCTGCCCGCAACACCTGATTGCCCGCGGGCGTGTCCGTCCACCCTCAAAAAGTTCTGCTGGGACAGCCCTGACCGAGCTCCGAGCTCCTCGCCCTTGGACCGCCCCAGTGGGCTTCAGGAGTGGGTGTGTGCCAGCAGCAGCCCTCCCCACTCACCCACCGTGCGTCGGCCCCGCCCGACAAGCCCCTAGGGCAGGCGGGGCTTCCCGGGGGGCCTATTTGCAACGCCGGGAAGCGCGGGGCAGTCCGTGTGTGCGGCCTGGGGACACCCGCAGGTGTGTGTGCTCCCCCCTGGCCGGCCGCTACGGCTAGCCAGCACCTGGGGGCTGTTGGCAGCGCCCCTGGGCAGCCTCCTAGAGCCAGGGGTCTGGCAGGCTCCGGGGGCAAATGGACTACGGAAGCCGAGAGGGGCCCGTCCGCGCCAAAACCCAAAACGCGCTGCGGCCTCCAGGGAGGGACACAGGGGACACAAGTGGCTGTGTGGCTTGCAGTGCCCGACCAGAGGGAGGGAGGTTGGCTGGCTGCTGAGGCGCAGCAGGTGTCAGCCCTTCGGGAAGTGCCCGTGGATGCTTCGGGAATGGGGCCTGCCAACTCAGAACCCCCGTTCCCTGTGGCTGCAGCCGGCCAGGGGGCTCCAGGGTCGGGTGCGCCGCGGGCCTGGGGGGCTTCTTGCCTGTGTGCAGGGCTTCTATGCACAAGGTGGCACCTCATCCCGGCCCAAGGGTGGTGGCAGGAACCCAGGTGGCGCTCGGGGACTCAGCAGGGCCTGCCCCCGGGGCCTGCCCGCAACACCTGATTGCCCGCGGGCGTGTCCGTCCACCCTCAAAAAGTTCTGCTGGGACAGCCCTGACCGAGCTCCGAGCTCCTCGCCCTTGGACCGCCCCAGTGGGCTTCAGGAGTGGGTGTGTGCCAGCAGCAGCCCTCCCCACTCACCCACCGTGCGTCGGCCCCGCCCGACAAGCCCCTAGGGCGGGCGGGGCTTCCCGGGGGGCCTATTTGCAATGCCGGGAAGCGCGGGGCAGTCCGTGTGTACGGCCTGGGGACACCCGCAGGTGTGTGTGCTCCCCCGTGGCCGGCTGCTGCGGCTAGCCAGCACCTGGGGGCTGTTGGCAGCGCCCCTGGGCAGCCTCCTAGAGCCAGGTGTCTGGCAGGCTCCGGGGGCAAATGGACTACAGAAGCCGAGAGGGGCCCGTCCGCGCCAAAACCCAAAACACGCTGCGGCCTCCAGGGAGGGACACAGGGGACACAAGTGGCTGTGTGGCTTGCAGTGCCCGACCAGAGGGAGGGAGGTTGGCTGGCTGCTGAGGCGCAGCAGGTGTCAGCCCTTCGGGAAGTGCCCGTGGATGCTTCGGGAATGGGGCCTGCCAACTCAGAACCCCCGTTCCCTGTGGCTGCATCCGGCCAGGGGGCTCCAGGGTCGGGTGCGCCGCGGGCCTGGGGGGCTTCTTGCCTGTGTGCAGGGCTTCTACGCACAAGGTGGCACCTCATCCCGGCCCAAGGGTGGTGGCAGGAACCCAGGTGGCGCTCGGGGACTCAGCAGGGCCTGCCCCCGGGGCCTGCCCGCAACACCTGATTGCCCGCGGGCGTGTCCGTCCACCCTCAAAAAGTTCTGCTGGGACAGCCCTGACCGAGTTCCGAGCTCCGAGCTCCTCGCCCTTGGACCGCCCCAGTGGGCTTCAGGAGTGGGTGTGTGTCAGCAGCAGCCCTCCCCACTCACCCACCGTGCGTCGGCCCCGCCCGACAAGCCCCTAGGGCGGGCGGGGCTTCCCGGGGGGCCTATTTGCAACGCCGGGAAGCGCGGGGCAGTCCGTGTGTGCGGCCTGGGGACACCCGCAGGTGTGTGTGCTCCCCCCTGGCTGGCCGCTACGGCTAGCCAGCACCTGGGGGCTGTTGGCAGCGCCCCTGGGCAGCCTCCTAGAGCCAGGGGTCTGGCAGGCTCCGGGGGCAAATGGACTACGGAAGCCGAGAGGGGCCCGTCCGCGCCAAAACCCAAAACGCGCTGCGGCCTCCAGGGAGGGACACAGGGGACACAAGTGGCTGTGTGGCTTGCAGTGCCCGACCAGAGGGAGGGAGGTTGGCTGGCTGCTGAGGCGCAGCAGGTGTCAGCCCTTCGGGAAGTGCCCGTGGATGCTTCGGGAATGGGGCCTGCCAACAAAGAACCCCCGTTCCCTGTGGCTGCAGCCGGCCAGGGGGCTCCAGGGTCGGGTGCGCCGCGGGCCTGGGGGGCTTCTTGCCTGTGTGCAGGGCTTCTACGCACAAGGTGGCACCTCATCCCGGCCCAAGGGTGGTGGCAGGAACCCAGGTGGCGCTCGGGGACTCAGCAGGGCCTGCCCCCGGGGCCTGCCCGCAACACCTGATTGCCCGCGGGCGTGTCCGTCCACCCTCAAAAAGTTCTGCTGGGACAGCCCTGACCGAGCTCCGAGCTCCTCGCCCTTGGACCGCCCCAGTGGGCTTCAGGAGTGGGTGTGTGCCAGCAGCAGCCCTCCCCACTCACCCACCGTGCGTCGGCCCCACCCGACAAGCCCCTAGGGACAGCGGGGCTTCCCGGGGGGCCTATTTGCAATGCCGGGAAGCGCGGGGCAGTCCGTGTGTGCGGCCTGGGGACACCCGCAGGTGTGTGTGCTCCCCCGTGGCCGGCTGCTGCGGCTAGCCAGCACCTGGGGGCTGTTGGCAGCGCCCCTGGGCAGCCTCCTAGAGCCAGGGGTCTGGCAGGCTCCGGGGGCAAATGGACTACGGAAGCCGAGAGGGGCCCGTCCGCGCCAAAACCCAAAACGCGCTGCGGCCTCCAGGGAGGGACACAGGGGACACAAGTGGCTGTGTGGCTTGCAGTGCCCGACCAGAGGGAGGGAGGTTGGCTGGCTGCTGAGGCGCAGCAGGTGTCAGCCCTTCGGGAAGTGCCCGTGGATGCTTCGGGAATGGGGCCTGCCAACTCAGAACCCCCGTTCCCTGTGGCTGCAGCCGGCCAGGGGGCTCCAGGGTCGGGTGCGCCGCGGGCCTGGGGGGCTTCTTGCCTGTGTGCAGGGCTTCTACGCACAAGGTGGCACCTCATCCCGGCCCAAGGGTGGTGGCAGGAACCCAGGTGGCGCTCGGGGACTCAGCAGGGCCTGCCCCCGGGGCCTGCCCGCAACACCTGATTGCCCGCGGGCGTGTCCGTCCAACCTCAAAAAGTTCTGCTGGGACAGCCCTGACCGAGCTCCGAGCTCCTCGCCCTTGGACCGCCCCAGTGGGCTTCAGGAGTGGGTGTGTGCCAGCAGCAGCCCTCCCCACTCACCCACCGTGCGTCGGCCCCACCCGACAAGCCCCTAGGGCGGGCGGGGCTTCCCGGGGGGCCTATTTGCAATGCCGGGAAGCGCGGGGCAGTCCGTGTGTGCGGCCTGGGGACACCCGCAGGTGTGTGTGCTCCCCCGTGGCCGGCTGCTGCGGCTAGCCAGCACCTGGGGGCTGTTGGCAGCGCCCCTGGGCAGCCTCCTAGAGCCAGGGGTCTGGCAGGCTCCGGGGGCAAATGGACTACGGAAGCCGAGAGGGGCCCGTCCGCGCCAAAACCCAAAACGCGCTGCGGCCTCCAGGGAGGGACACAGGGGACACAAGTGGCTGTGTGGCTTGCAGTGCCCGACCAGAGGGAGGGAGGTTGGCTGGCTGCTGAGGCGCAGCAGGTGTCAGCCCTTCGGGAAGTGCCCGTGGATGCTTCGGGAATGGGGCCTGCCAACTCAGAACCCCCGTTCCCTGTGGCTGCAGCCGGCCAGGGGGCTCCAGGGTCGGGTGCGCCGCGGGCCTGGGGGGCTTCTTGCCTGTGTGCAGGGCTTCTACGCACAAGGTGGCACCTCATCCCGGCCCAAGGGTGGTGGCAGGAACCCAGGTGGCGCTCGGGGACTCAGCAGGGCCTGCCCCCGGGGCCTGCCCGCAACACCTGATTGCCCGCGGGCGTGTCCGTCCACCCTCAAAAAGTTCTGCTGGGACCGCCCTGACCGAGCTCCGAGCTCCTCGCCCTTGGACCGCCCCAGTGGGCTTCAGGAGTGGGTGTGTGCCAGCAGCAGCCCTCCCCACTCACCCACCGTGCGTCGTCCCCACCCGACAAGCCCCTAGGGCGGGCGGGGCTTCCCGGGGGGCCTATTTGCAATGCCGGGAAGCGCGGGGCAGTCCGTGTGTGCGGCCTGGGGACACCCGCAGGTGTGTGTGCTCCCCCGTGGCCGGCTGCTGCGGCTAGCCAGCACCTGGGGGCTGTTGGCAGCGCCCCTGGGCAGCCTCCTAGAGCCAGGTGTCTGGCAGGCTCCGGGGGCAAATGGACTACGGAAGCCGAGAGGGGCCCGTCCGCGCCAAAACCCAAAACGCGCTGCGGCCTCCAGGGAGGGACACAGGGGACACAAGTGGCTGTGTGGCTTGCAGTGCCCGACCAGAGGGAGGGAGGTTGGCTGGCTGCTGAGGCGCAGCAGGTGTCAGCCCTTCGGGAAGTGCCCGTGGATGCTTCGGGAATGGGGCCTGCCAACTCAGAACCCCCGTTCCCTGTGGCTGCAGCCGGCCAGGGGGCTCCAGGGTCGGGTGCGCCGCGGGCCTGGGGGGCTTCTTGCCTGTGTGCAGGGCTTCTACGCACAAGGTGGCACCTCATCCCGGCCCAAGGGTGGTGGCAGGAACCCAGGTGGCGCTCGGGGACTCAGCAGGGCCTGCCCCCGGGGCCTGCCCGCAACACCTGATTGCCCGCGGGCGTGTCCGTCCACCCTCAAAAAGTTCTGCTGGGACAGCCCTGACCGAGCTCCGAGCTCCTCGCCCTTGGACCGCCCCAGTGGGCTTCAGGAGTGGGTGTGTGCCAGCAGCAGCCCTCCCCACTCACCCACCGTGCGTCGGCCCCGCCCGACAAGCCCCTAGGGCAGGCGGGGCTTCCCGGGGGGCCTATTTGCAACGCCGGGAAGCGCGGGGCAGTCCGTGTGTGCGGCCTGGGGACACCCGCAGGTGTGTGTGCTCCCCCCTGGCCGGCCGCTACGGCTAGCCAGCACCTGGGGGCTGTTGGCAGCGCCCCTGGGCAGCCTCCTAGAGCCAGGGGTCTGGCAGGCTCCGGGGGCAAATGGACTACGGAAGCCGAGAGGGGCCCGTCCGCGCCAAAACCCAAAACGCGCTGCGGCCTCCAGGGAGGGACACAGGGGACACAAGTGGCTGTGTGGCTTGCAGTGCCCGACCAGAGGGAGGGAGGTTGGCTGGCTGCTGAGGCGCAGCAGGTGTCAGCCCTTCGGGAAGTGCCCGTGGATGCTTCGGGAATGGGGCCTGCCAACTCAGAACCCCTGTTCCCTGTGGCTGCATCCGGCCAGGGGGCTCCAGGGTCGGGTGCGCCGCGGGCCTGGGGGGCTTCTTGCCTGTGTGCAGGGCTTCTACGCACAAGGTGGCACCTCATCCCGGCCCAAGGGTGGTGGCAGGAACCCAGGTGGCGCTCGGGGACTCAGCAGGGCCTGCCCCCGGGGCCTGCCCGCAACACCTGATTGCCCGCGGGCGTGTCCGTCCACCCTCAAAAAGTTCTGCTGGGACAGCCCTGACCGAGTTCCGAGCTCCGAGCTCCTCGCCCTTGGACCGCCCCAGTGGGCTTCAGGAGTGGGTGTGTGTCAGCAGCAGCCCTCCCCACTCACCCACCGTGCGTCGGCCCCGCCCGACAAGCCCCTAGGGCGGGCGGGGCTTCCCGGGGGGCCTATTTGCAACGCCGGGAAGCGCGGGGCAGTCCGTGTGTGCGGCCTGGGGACACCCGCAGGTGTGTGTGCTCCCCCCTGGCTGGCCGCTACGGCTAGCCAGCACCTGGGGGCTGTTGGCAGCGCCCCTGGGCAGCCTCCTAGAGCCAGGGGTCTGGCAGGCTCCGGGGGCAAATGGACTACGGAAGCCGAGAGGGGCCCGTCCGTGCCAAAACCCAAAATGCGCTGCGGCCTCCAGGGAGGGACACAGGGGACACAAGTGGCTGTGTGGCTTGCAGTGCCCGACCAGAGGGAGGGAGGTTGGCTGGCTGCTGAGGCGCAGCAGGTGTCAGCCCTTCGGGAAGTGCCCGTGGATGCTTCGGGAATGGGGCCTGCCAACTCAGAACCCCCGTTCCCTGTGGCTGCAGCCGGCCAGGGGGCTCCAGGGTCGGGTGCGCCGCGGGCCTGGGGGGCTTCTTGCCTGTGTGCAGGGCTTCTACGCACAAGGTGGCACCTCATCCCGGCCCAAGGGTGGTGGCAGGAACCCAGGTGGCGCTCGGGGACTCAGCAGGGCCTGCCCCCGGGGCCTGCCCGCAACACCTGATTGCCCGCGGGCGTGTCCGTCCACCCTCAAAAAGTTCTGCTGGGACAGCCCTGACCGAGCTCCGAGCTCCTCGCCCTTGGACCGCCCCAGTGGGCTTCAGGAGTGGGTGTGTGCCAGCAGCAGCCCTCCCCACTCACCCACCGTGCGTCGGCCCCACCCGACAAGCCCCTAGGGCGGGCGGGGCTTCCCGGGGGGCCTATTTGCAATGCCGGGAAGCGCGGGGCAGTCCGTGTGTGCGGCCTGGGGACACCCGCAGGTGTGTGTGCTCCCCCGTGGCCGGCTGCTGCGGCTAGCCAGCACCTGGGGGCTGTTGGCAGCGCCCCTGGGCAGCCTCCTAGAGCCAGGGGTCTGGCAGGCTCCGGGGGCAAATGGACTACGGAAGCCGAGAGGGGCCCGTCCGCGCCAAAACCCAAAACGCGCTGCGGCCTCCAGGGAGGGACACAGGGGACACAAGTGGCTGTGTGGCTTGCAGTGCCCGACCAGAGGGAGGGAGGTTGGCTGGCTGCTGAGGCGCAGCAGGTGTCAGCCCTTCGGGAAGTGCCCGTGGATGCTTCGGGAATGGGGCCTGCCAACTCAGAACCCCCATTCCCTGTGGCTGCATCCGGCCAGGGGGCTCCAGGGTCGGGTGCGCCGCGGGCCTGGGGGGCTTCTTGCCTGTGTGCAGGGCTTCTACGCACAAGGTGGCACCTCATCCCGGCCCAAGGGTGGTGGCAGGAACCCAGGTGGCGCTCGGGAACTCAGCAGGGCCTGCCCCCGGGGCCTGCCCGCAACACCTGATTGCCCGCGGGCGTGTCCGTCCACCCTCAAAAAGTTCTGCTGGGACAGCCCTGACCGAGCTCCGAGCTCCTCGCCCTTGGACCGCCCCAGTGGGCTTCAGGAGTGGGTGTGTGCCAGCAGCAGCCCTCCCCACTCACCCACCGTGCGTCGGCCCCGCCCGACAAGCCCCTAGGGCGGGCGGGGCTTCCCGGGGGGCCTATTTGCAATGCCGGGAAGCGCGGGGCAGTCCGTGTGTGCGGCCCGGGGACACCCGCAGGTGTGTGTGCTCCCCCGTGGCCGGCTGCTGCGGCTAGCCAGCACCTGGGGGCTGTTGGCAGCGCCCCTGGGCAGCCTCCTAGAGCCAGGTGTCTGGCAGGCTCCGGGGGCAAATGGACTACAGAAGCCGAGAGGGGCCCGTCCGCGCCAAAACCCAAAACGCGCTGCGGCCTCCAGGGAGGGACACAGGGGACACAAGTGGCTGTGTGGCTTGCAGTGCCCGACCAGAGGGAGGGAGGTTGGCTGGCTGCTGAGGCGCAGCAGGTGTCAGCCCTTCGGGAAGTGCCCGTGGATGCTTCGGGAATGGGGCCTGCCAACTCAGAACCCCCGTTCCCTGTGGCTGCATCCGGCCAGGGGGCTCCAGGGTCGGGTGCGCCGCGGGCCTGGGGGGCTTCTTGCCTGTGTGCAGGGCTTCTACGCACAAGGTGGCACCTCATCCCGGCCCAAGGGTGGTGGCAGGAACCCAGGTGGCGCTCGGGGACTCAGCAGGGCCTGCCCCCGGGGCCTGCCCGCAACACCTGATTGCCCGCGGGCGTGTCCGTCCACCCTCAAAAAGTTCTGCTGGGACAGCCCTGACCGAGTTCCGAGCTCCGAGCTCCTCGCCCTTGGACCGCCCCAGTGGGCTTCAGGAGTGGGTGTGTGTCAGCAGCAGCCCTCCCCACTCACCCACCGTGCGTCGGCCCCGCCCGACAAGCCCCTAGGGCGGGCGGGGCTTCCCGGGGGGCCTATTTGCAACGCCGGGAAGCGCGGGGCAGTCCGTGTGTGCGGCCTGGGGACACCCGCAGGTGTGTGTGCTCCCCCCTGGCTGGCCGCTACGGCTAGCCAGCACCTGGGGGCTGTTGGCAGCGCCCCTGGGCAGCCTCCTAGAGCCAGGGGTCTGGCAGGCTCCGGGGGCAAATGGACTACGGAAGCCGAGAGGGGCCCGTCCGCGCCAAAACCCAAAACGCGCTGCGGCCTCCAGGGAGGGACACAGGGGACACAAGTGGCTGTGTGGCTTGCAGTGCCCGACCAGAGGGAGGGAGGTTGGCTGGCTGCTGAGGCGCAGCAGGTGTCAGCCCTTCGGGAAGTGCCCGTGGATGCTTCGGGAATGGGGCCTGCCAACAAAGAACCCCCGTTCCCTGTGGCTGCAGCCGGCCAGGGGGCTCCAGGGTCGGGTGCGCCGCGGGCCTGGGGGGCTTCTTGCCTGTGTGCAGGGCTTCTACGCACAAGGTGGCACCTCATCCCGGCCCAAGGGTGGTGGCAGGAACCCAGGTGGCGCTCGGGGACTCAGCAGGGCCTGCCCCCGGGGCCTGCCCGCAACACCTGATTGCCCGCGGGCGTGTCCGTCCACCCTCAAAAAGTTCTGCTGGGACAGCCCTGACCGAGCTCCGAGCTCCTCGCCCTTGGACCGCCCCAGTGGGCTTCAGGAGTGGGTGTGTGCCAGCAGCAGCCCTCCCCACTCACCCACCGTGCGTCGGCCCCACCCGACAAGCCCCTAGGGACAGCGGGGCTTCCCGGGGGGCCTATTTGCAATGCCGGGAAGCGCGGGGCAGTCCGTGTGTGCGGCCTGGGGACACCCGCAGGTGTGTGTGCTCCCCCGTGGCCGGCTGCTGCGGCTAGCCAGCACCTGGGGGCTGTTGGCAGCGCCCCTGGGCAGCCTCCTAGAGCCAGGGGTCTGGCAGGCTCCGGGGGCAAATGGACTACGGAAGCCGAGAGGGGCCCGTCCGCGCCAAAACCCAAAACGCGCTGCGGCCTCCAGGGAGGGACACAGGGGACACAAGTGGCTGTGTGGCTTGCAGTGCCCGACCAGAGGGAGGGAGGTTGGCTGGCTGCTGAGGCGCAGCAGGTGTCAGCCCTTCGGGAAGTGCCCGTGGATGCTTCGGGAATGGGGCCTGCCAACTCAGAACCCCCGTTCCCTGTGGCTGCAGCCGGCCAGGGGGCTCCAGGGTCGGGTGCGCCGCGGGCCTGGGGGGCTTCTTGCCTGTGTGCAGGGCTTCTACGCACAAGGTGGCACCTCATCCCGGCCCAAGGGTGGTGGCAGGAACCCAGGTGGCGCTCGGGGACTCAGCAGGGCCTGCCCCCGGGGCCTGCCCGCAACACCTGATTGCCCGCGGGCGTGTCCGTCCAACCTCAAAAAGTTCTGCTGGGACAGCCCTGACCGAGCTCCGAGCTCCTCGCCCTTGGACCGCCCCAGTGGGCTTCAGGAGTGGGTGTGTGCCAGCAGCAGCCCTCCCCACTCACCCACCGTGCGTCGGCCCCACCCGACAAGCCCCTAGGGCGGGCGGGGCTTCCCGGGGGGCCTATTTGCAATGCCGGGAAGCGCGGGGCAGTCCGTGTGTGCGGCCTGGGGACACCCGCAGGTGTGTGTGCTCCCCCGTGGCCGGCTGCTGCGGCTAGCCAGCACCTGGGGGCTGTTGGCAGCGCCCCTGGGCAGCCTCCTAGAGCCAGGGGTCTGGCAGGCTCCGGGGGCAAATGGACTACGGAAGCCGAGAGGGGCCCGTCCGCGCCAAAACCCAAAACGCGCTGCGGCCTCCAGGGAGGGACACAGGGGACACAAGTGGCTGTGTGGCTTGCAGTGCCCGACCAGAGGGAGGGAGGTTGGCTGGCTGCTGAGGCGCAGCAGGTGTCAGCCCTTCGGGAAGTGCCCGTGGATGCTTCGGGAATGGGGCCTGCCAACTCAGAACCCCCGTTCCCTGTGGCTGCAGCCGGCCAGGGGGCTCCAGGGTCGGGTGCGCCGCGGGCCTGGGGGGCTTCTTGCCTGTGTGCAGGGCTTCTACGCACAAGGTGGCACCTCATCCCGGCCCAAGGGTGGTGGCAGGAACCCAGGTGGCGCTCGGGGACTCAGCAGGGCCTGCCCCCGGGGCCTGCCCGCAACACCTGATTGCCCGCGGGCGTGTCCGTCCACCCTCAAAAAGTTCTGCTGGGACAGCCCTGACCGAGTTCCGAGCTCCGAGCTCCTCGCCCTTGGACCGCCCCAGTGGGCTTCAGGAGTGGGTGTGTGTCAGCAGCAGCCCTCCCCACTCACCCACCGTGCGTCGGCCCCGCCCGACAAGCCCCTAGGGCGGGCGGGGCTTCCCGGGGGGCCTATTTGCAACGCCGGGAAGCGCGGGGCAGTCCGTGTGTGCGGCCTGGGGACACCCGCAGGTGTGTGTGCTCCCCCCTGGCTGGCCGCTACGGCTAGCCAGCACCTGGGGGCTGTTGGCAGCGCCCCTGGGCAGCCTCCTAGAGCCAGGGGTCTGGCAGGCTCCGGGGGCAAATGGACTACGGAAGCCGAGAGGGGCCCGTCCGCGCCAAAACCCAAAACGCGCTGCGGCCTCCAGGGAGGGACACAGGGGACACAAGTGGCTGTGTGGCTTGCAGTGCCCGACCAGAGGGAGGGAGGTTGGCTGGCTGCTGAGGCGCAGCAGGTGTCAGCCCTTCGGGAAGTGCCCGTGGATGCTTCGGGAATGGGGCCTGCCAACTCAGAACCCCCGTTCCCTGTGGCTGCAGCCGGCCAGGGGGCTCCAGGGTCGGGTGCGCCGCGGGCCTGGGGGGCTTCTTGCCTGTGTGCAGGGCTTCTACGCACAAGGTGGCACCTCATCCCGGCCCAAGGGTGGTGGCAGGAACCCAGGTGGCGCTCGGGGACTCAGCAGGGCCTGCCCCCGGGGCCTGCCCGCAACACCTGATTGCCCGCGGGCGTGTCCGTCCACCCTCAAAAAGTTCTGCTGGGACAGCCCTGACCGAGCTCCGAGCTCCTCGCCCTTGGACCGCCCCAGTGGGCTTCAGGAGTGGGTGTGTGCCAGCAGCAGCCCTCCCCACTCACCCACCGTGCGTCGGCCCCGCCCGACAAGCCCCTAGGGCCGGCGGGGCTTCCCGGGGGGCCTATTTGCAAGGCCGGGAAGCGCGGGGCAGTCCGTGTGTGCGGCCTGGGGACACCCGCAGGTGTGTGTGCTCCCCCCTGGCCGGCCGCTGCGGCTAGCCAGCACCTGGGGGCTGTTGGCAGCGCCCCTGGGCGGCCTCCTAGAGCCAGGGGTCTGGCAGGCTCCGGGGGCAAATGGACTGCGGAAGCCGAGAGGGGCCCGTCCGCGCCAAAACCCAAAACGCGCTGCGGCCTCCAGGGAGGGACACAGGGGACACAAGTGGCTGTGTGGCTTGCAGTGCCCGACCAGAGGGAGGGAGGTTGGCTGGCTGCTGAGGCGCAGCAGGTGTCAGCCCTTCGGGAAGTGCCCGTGGATGCTTCGGGAATGGGGCCTGCCAACTCAGAACCCCCGTTCCCTGTGGCTGCAGCCGGCCAGGGGGCTCCAGGGTCGGGTGCGCCGCGGGCCTGGGGGGCTTCTTGCCTGTGTGCAGGGCTTCTACGCACAAGGTGGCACCTCATCCCGGCCCAAGGGTGGTGGCAGGAACCCAGGTGGCGCTCGGGGACTCAGCAGGGCCTGCCCCCGGGGCCTGCCCGCAACACCTGATTGCCCGCGGGCGTGTCCGTCCACCCTCAAAAAGTTCTGCTGGGACCGCCCTGACCGAGCTCCGAGCTCCTCGCCCTTGGACCGCCCCAGTGGGCTTCAGGAGTGGGTGTGTGAAAGCAGCAGCCCTCCCCACTCACCCACCGTGCGTCGTCCCCACCCGACAAGCCCCTAGGGCGGGCGGGGCTTCCCGGGGGGCCTATTTGCAATGCCGGGAAGCGCGGGGCAGTCCGTGTGTGCGGCCTGGGGACACCCGCAGGTGTGTGTGCTCCCCCGTGGCCGGCTGCTGCGGCTAGCCAGCACCTGGGGGCTGTTGGCAGCGCCCCTGGGCAGCCTCCTAGAGCCAGGTGTCTGGCAGGCTCCGGGGGCAAATGGACTACGGAAGCCGAGAGGGGCCCGTCCGCGCCAAAACCCAAAACGCGCTGCGGCCTCCAGGGAGGGACACAGGGGACACAAGTGGCTGTGTGGCTTGCAGTGCCCGACCAGAGGGAGGGAGGTTGGCTGGCTGCTGAGGCGCAGCAGGTGTCAGCCCTTCGGGAAGTGCCCGTGGATGCTTCGGGAATGGGGCCTGCCAACTCAGAACCCCCGTTCCCTGTGGCTGCAGCCGGCCAGGGGGCTCCAGGGTCGGGTGCGCCGCGGGCCTGGGGGGCTTCTTGCCTGTGTGCAGGGCTTCTACGCACAAGGTGGCACCTCATCCCGGCCCAAGGGTGGTGGCAGGAACCCAGGTGGCGCTCGGGGACTCAGCAGGGCCTGCCCCCGGGGCCTGCCCGCAACACCTGATTGCCCGCGGGCGTGTCCGTCCACCCTCAAAAAGTTCTGCTGGGACAGCCCTGACCGAGCTCCGAGCTCCTCGCCCTTGGACCGCCCCAGTGGGCTTCAGGAGTGGGTGTGTGCCAGCAGCAGCCCTCCCCACTCACCCACCGTGCGTCGGCCCCGCCCGACAAGCCCCTAGGGCAGGCGGGGCTTCCCGGGGGGCCTATTTGCAACGCCGGGAAGCGCGGGGCAGTCCGTGTGTGCGGCCTGGGGACACCCGCAGGTGTGTGTGCTCCCCCCTGGCCGGCCGCTACGGCTAGCCAGCACCTGGGGGCTGTTGGCAGCGCCCCTGGGCAGCCTCCTAGAGCCAGGGGTCTGGCAGGCTCCGGGGGCAAATGGACTACGGAAGCCGAGAGGGGCCCGTCCGCGCCAAAACCCAAAACGCGCTGCGGCCTCCAGGGAGGGACACAGGGGACACAAGTGGCTGTGTGGCTTGCAGTGCCCGACCAGAGGGAGGGAGGTTGGCTGGCTGCTGAGGCGCAGCAGGTGTCAGCCCTTCGGGAAGTGCCCGTGGATGCTTCGGGAATGGGGCCTGCCAACTCAGAACCCCTGTTCCCTGTGGCTGCATCCGGCCAGGGGGCTCCAGGGTCGGGTGCGCCGCGGGCCTGGGGGGCTTCTTGCCTGTGTGCAGGGCTTCTACGCACAAGGTGGCACCTCATCCCGGCCCAAGGGTGGTGGCAGGAACCCAGGTGGCGCTCGGGGACTCAGCAGGGCCTGCCCCCGGGGCCTGCCCGCAACACCTGATTGCCCGCGGGCGTGTCCGTCCACCCTCAAAAAGTTCTGCTGGGACAGCCCTGACCGAGTTCCGAGCTCCGAGCTCCTCGCCCTTGGACCGCCCCAGTGGGCTTCAGGAGTGGGTGTGTGTCAGCAGCAGCCCTCCCCACTCACCCACCGTGCGTCGGCCCCGCCCGACAAGCCCCTAGGGCGGGCGGGGCTTCCCGGGGGGCCTATTTGCAACGCCGGGAAGCGCGGGGCAGTCCGTGTGTGCGGCCTGGGGACACCCGCAGGTGTGTGTGCTCCCCCCTGGCTGGCCGCTACGGCTAGCCAGCACCTGGGGGCTGTTGGCAGCGCCCCTGGGCAGCCTCCTAGAGCCAGGGGTCTGGCAGGCTCCGGGGGCAAATGGACTACGGAAGCCGAGAGGGGCCCGTCCGTGCCAAAACCCAAAATGCGCTGCGGCCTCCAGGGAGGGACACAGGGGACACAAGTGGCTGTGTGGCTTGCAGTGCCCGACCAGAGGGAGGGAGGTTGGCTGGCTGCTGAGGCGCAGCAGGTGTCAGCCCTTCGGGAAGTGCCCGTGGATGCTTCGGGAATGGGGCCTGCCAACTCAGAACCCCCGTTCCCTGTGGCTGCAGCCGGCCAGGGGGCTCCAGGGTCGGGTGCGCCGCGGGCCTGGGGGGCTTCTTGCCTGTGTGCAGGGCTTCTACGCACAAGGTGGCACCTCATCCCGGCCCAAGGGTGGTGGCAGGAACCCAGGTGGCGCTCGGGGACTCAGCAGGGCCTGCCCCCGGGGCCTGCCCGCAACACCTGATTGCCCGCGGGCGTGTCCGTCCACCCTCAAAAAGTTCTGCTGGGACAGCCCTGACCGAGCTCCGAGCTCCTCGCCCTTGGACCGCCCCAGTGGGCTTCAGGAGTGGGTGTGTGCCAGCAGCAGCCCTCCCCACTCACCCACCGTGCGTCGGCCCCACCCGACAAGCCCCTAGGGCGGGCGGGGCTTCCCGGGGGGCCTATTTGCAATGCCGGGAAGCGCGGGGCAGTCCGTGTGTGCGGCCTGGGGACACCCGCAGGTGTGTGTGCTCCCCCGTGGCCGGCTGCTGCGGCTAGCCAGCACCTGGGGGCTGTTGGCAGCGCCCCTGGGCAGCCTCCTAGAGCCAGGGGTCTGGCAGGCTCCGGGGGCAAATGGACTACGGAAGCCGAGAGGGGCCCGTCCGCGCCAAAACCCAAAACGCGCTGCGGCCTCCAGGGAGGGACACAGGGGACACAAGTGGCTGTGTGGCTTGCAGTGCCCGACCAGAGGGAGGGAGGTTGGCTGGCTGCTGAGGCGCAGCAGGTGTCAGCCCTTCGGGAAGTGCCCGTGGATGCTTCGGGAATGGGGCCTGCCAACTCAGAACCCCCATTCCCTGTGGCTGCATCCGGCCAGGGGGCTCCAGGGTCGGGTGCGCCGCGGGCCTGGGGGGCTTCTTGCCTGTGTGCAGGGCTTCTACGCACAAGGTGGCACCTCATCCCGGCCCAAGGGTGGTGGCAGGAACCCAGGTGGCGCTCGGGAACTCAGCAGGGCCTGCCCCCGGGGCCTGCCCGCAACACCTGATTGCCCGCGGGCGTGTCCGTCCACCCTCAAAAAGTTCTGCTGGGACAGCCCTGACCGAGCTCCGAGCTCCTCGCCCTTGGACCGCCCCAGTGGGCTTCAGGAGTGGGTGTGTGCCAGCAGCAGCCCTCCCCACTCACCCACCGTGCGTCGGCCCCGCCCGACAAGCCCCTAGGGCGGGCGGGGCTTCCCGGGGGGCCTATTTGCAATGCCGGGAAGCGCGGGGCAGTCCGTGTGTGCGGCCTGGGGACACCCGCAGGTGTGTGTGCTCCCCCGTGGCCGGCTGCTGCGGCTAGCCAGCACCTGGGGGCTGTTGGCAGCGCCCCTGGGCAGCCTCCTAGAGCCAGGTGTCTGGCAGGCTCCGGGGGCAAATGGACTACAGAAGCCGAGAGGGGCCCGTCCGCGCCAAAACCCAAAACGCGCTGCGGCCTCCAGGGAGGGACACAGGGGACACAAGTGGCTGTGTGGCTTGCAGTGCCCGACCAGAGGGAGGGAGGTTGGCTGGCTGCTGAGGCGCAGCAGGTGTCAGCCCTTCGGGAAGTGCCCGTGGATGCTTCGGGAATGGGGCCTGCCAACTCAGAACCCCCGTTCCCTGTGGCTGCATCCGGCCAGGGGGCTCCAGGGTCGGGTGCGCCGCGGGCCTGGGGGGCTTCTTGCCTGTGTGCAGGGCTTCTACGCACAAGGTGGCACCTCATCCCGGCCCAAGGGTGGTGGCAGGAACCCAGGTGGCGCTCGGGGACTCAGCAGGGCCTGCCCCCGGGGCCTGCCCGCAACACCTGATTGCCCGCGGGCGTGTCCGTCCACCCTCAAAAAGTTCTGCTGGGACAGCCCTGACCGAGTTCCGAGCTCCGAGCTCCTCGCCCTTGGACCGCCCCAGTGGGCTTCAGGAGTGGGTGTGTGTCAGCAGCAGCCCTCCCCACTCACCCACCGTGCGTCGGCCCCGCCCGACAAGCCCCTAGGGCGGGCGGGGCTTCCCGGGGGGCCTATTTGCAACGCCGGGAAGCGCGGGGCAGTCCGTGTGTGCGGCCTGGGGACACCCGCAGGTGTGTGTGCTCCCCCCTGGCTGGCCGCTGCGGCTAGCCAGCACCTGGGGGCTGTTGGCAGCGCCCCTGGGCAGCCTCCTAGAGCCAGGGGTCTGGCAGGCTCCGGGGGCAAATGGACTACGGAAGCCGAGAGGGGCCCGTCCGCGCCAAAACCCAAAACGCGCTGCGGCCTCCAGGGAGGGACACAGGGGACACAAGTGGCTGTGTGGCTTGCAGTGCCCGACCAGAGGGAGGGAGGTTGGCTGGCTGCTGAGGCGCAGCAGGTGTCAGCCCTTCGGGAAGTGCCCGTGGATGCTTCGGGAATGGGGCCTGCCAACTCAGAACCCCCGTTCCCTGTGGCTGCAGCCGGCCAGGGGGCTCCAGGGTCGGGTGCGCCGCGGGCCTGGGGGGCTTCTTGCCTGTGTGCAGGGCTTCTACGCACAAGGTGGCACCTCATCCCGGCCCAAGGGTGGTGGCAGGAACCCAGGTGGCGCTCGGGGACTCAGCAGGGCCTGCCCCCGGGGCCTGCCCGCAACACCTGATTGCCCGCGGGCGTGTCCGTCCACCCTCAAAAAGTTCTGCTGGGACAGCCCTGACCGAGCTCCGAGCTCCTCGCCCTTGGACCGCCCCAGTGGGCTTCAGGAGTGGGTGTGTGCCAGCAGCAGCCCTCCCCACTCACCCACCGTGCGTCGGCCCCACCCGACAAGCCCCTAGGGCGGGCGGGGCTTCCCGGGGGGCCTATTTGCAATGCCGGGAAGCGCGGGGCAGTCCGTGTGTGCGGCCTGGGGACACCCGCAGGTGTGTGTGCTCCAACGTGGCCGGCTGCTGCGGCTAGCCAGCACCTGGGGGCTGTTGGCAGCGCCCCTGGGCAGCCTCCTAGAGCCAGGGGTCTGGCAGGCTCCGGGGGCAAATGGACTACGGAAGCCGAGAGGGGCCCGTCCGCGCCAAAACCCAAAACGCGCTGAGGCCTCCAGGGAGGGACACAGGGGACACAAGTGGCTGTGTGGCTTGCAGTGCCCGACCAGAGGGAGGGAGGTTGGCTGGCTGCTGAGGCGCAGCAGGTGTCAGCCCTTCGGGAAGTGCCCGTGGATGCTTCGGGAATGGGGCCTGCCAACTCAGAACCCCCGTTCCCTGTGGCTGCAGCCGGCCAGGGGGCTCCAGGGTCGGGTGCGCCGCGGGCCTGGGGGGCTTCTTGCCTGTGTGCAGGGCTTCTACGCACAAGGTGGCACCTCATCCCGGCCCAAGGGTGGTGGCAGGAACCCAGGTGGCGCTCGGGGACTCAGCAGGGCCTGCCCCCGGGGCCTGCCCGCAACACCTGATTGCCCGCGGGCGTGTCCGTCCACCCTCAAAAAGTTCTGCTGGGACAGCCCTGACCGAGTTCCGAGCTCCGAGCTCCTCGCCCTTGGACCGCCCCAGTGGGCTTCAGGAGTGGGTGTGTGTTAGCAGCAGCCCTCCCCACTCACCCACCGTGCGTCGGCCCCGCCCGACAAGCCCCTAGGGCGGGCGGGGCTTCCCGGGGGGCCTATTTGCAACGCCGGGAAGCGCGGGGCAGTCCGTGTGTGCGGCCTGGGGACACCCGCAGGTGTGTGTGCTCCCCCCTGGCTGGCCGCTACGGCTAGCCAGCACCTGGGGGCTGTTGGCAGCGCCCCTGGGCAGCCTCCTAGAGCCAGGGGTCTGGCAGGCTCCGGGGGCAAATGGACTACGGAAGCCGAGAGGGGCCCGTCCGCGCCAAAACCCAAAACGCGCTGCGGCCTCCAGGGAGGGACACAGGGGACACAAGTGGCTGTGTGGCTTGCAGTGCCCGACCAGAGGGAGGGAGGTTGGCTGGCTGCTGAGGCGCAGCAGGTGTCAGCCCTTCGGGAAGTGCCCGTGGATGCTTCGGGAATGGGGCCTGCCAACTCAGAACCCCCGTTCCCTGTGGCTGCAGCCGGCCAGGGGGCTCCAGGGTCGGGTGCGCCGCGGGCCTGGGGGGCTTCTTGCCTGTGTGCAGGGCTTCTACGCACAAGGTGGCACCTCATCCCGGCCCAAGGGTGGTGGCAGGAACCCAGGTGGCGCTCGGGGACTCAGCAGGGCCTGCCCCCGGGGCCTGCCCGCAACACCTGATTGCCCGCGGGCGTGTCCGTCCACCCTCAAAAAGTTCTGCTGGGACAGCCCTGACCGAGCTCCGAGCTCCTCGCCCTTGGACCGCCCCAGTGGGCTTCAGGAGTGGGTGTGTGCCAGCAGCAGCCCTCCCCACTCACCCACCGTGCGTCGGCCCCGCCCGACAAGCCCCTAGGGCCGGCGGGGCTTCCCGGGGGACCTATTTGCAACGCCGGGAAGCGCGGGGCAGTCCGTGTGTGCGGCCTGGGGACACCCGCAGGTGTGTGTGCTCCCCCGTGGCCGGCTGCTGCGGCTAGCCAGCACCTGGGGGCTGTTGGCAGCGCCCCTGGGCAGCCTCCTAGAGCCAGGGGTCTGGCAGGCTCCGGGGGCAAATGGACTACGGAAGCCGAGAGGGGCCCGTCCGCGCCAAAACCCAAAACGCGCTGCGGCCTCCAGGGAGGGACACAGGGGACACAAGTGGCTGTGTGGCTTGCAGTGCCCGACCAGAGGGAGGGAGGTTGGCTGGCTGCTGAGGCGCAGCAGGTGTCAGCCCTTCGGGAAGTGCCCGTGGATGCTTCGGGAATGGGGCCTGCCAACTCAGAACCCCCGTTCCCTGTGGCTGCAGCCGGCCAGGGGGCTCCAGGGTCGGGTGCGCCGCGGGCCTGGGGGGCTTCTTGCCTGTGTGCAGGGCTTCTACGCACAAGGTGGCACCTCATCCCGGCCCAAGGGTGGTGGCAGGAACCCAGGTGGCGCTCGGGGACTCAGCAGGGCCTGCCCCCGGGGCCTGCCCGCAACACCTGATTGCCCGCGGGCGTGTCCGTCCACCCTCAAAAAGTTCTGCTGGGACAGCCCTGACCGAGCTCCGAGCTCCTCGCCCTTGGACCGCCCCAGTGGGCTTCAGGAGTGGGTGTGTGCCAGCAGCAGCCCTCCCCACTCACCCACCGTGCTTCGGCCCCACCCGACAAGCCCCTAGGGACAGCGGGGCTTCCCGGGGGGCCTATTTGCAATGCCGGGAAGCGCGGGGCAGTCCGTGTGTGCGGCCTGGGGACACCCGCAGGTGTGTGTGCTCCCCCGTGGCCGGCTGCTGCGGCTAGCCAGCACCTGGGGGCTGTTGGCAGCGCCCCTGGGCAGCCTCCTAGAGCCAGGGGTCTGGCAGGCTCCGGGGGCAAATGGACTACGGAAGCCGAGAGGGGCCCGTCCGCGCCAAAACCCAAAACGCGCTGCGGCCTCCAGGGAGGGACACAGGGGACACAAGTGGCTGTGTGGCTTGCAGTGCCCGACCAGAGGGAGGGAGGTTGGCTGGCTGCTGAGGCGCAGCAGGTGTCAGCCCTTCGGGAAGTGCCCGTGGATGCTTCGGGAATGGGGCCTGCCAACTCAGAACCCCCGTTCCCTGTGGCTGCAGCCGGCCAGGGGGCTCCAGGGTCGGGTGCGCCGCGGGCCTGGGGGGCTTCTTGCCTGTGTGCAGGGCTTCTACGCACAAGGTGGCACCTCATCCCGGCCCAAGGGTGGTGGCAGGAACCCAGGTGGCGCTCGGGGACTCAGCAGGGCCTGCCCCCGGGGCCTGCCCGCAACACCTGATTGCCCGCGGGCGTGTCCGTCCACCCTCAAAAAGTTCTGCTGGGACAGCCCTGACCGAGCTCCGAGCTCCTCGCCCTTGGACCGCCCCAGTGGGCTTCAGGAGTGGGTGTGTGCCAGCAGCAGCCCTCCCCACTCACCCACCGTGTGTCAGCCCCACCCGACAAGCCCCTAGGGCGGGCGGGGCTTCGCGGGGGGCCTATTTGCAATGCCGGGAAGCTCGGGGCAGTCCGTGTGTGCGGCCTGGGGACACCCGCAGGTGTGTGTGCTCCCCCGTGGCCGGCTGCTGTGGCTAGCCAGCACCTGGGGGCTGTTGGCAGCGCCCCTGGGCAGCCTCCTAGAGCCAGGGGTCTGGCAGGCTCCGGGGGCAAATGGACTACGGAAGCCGAGAGGGGCCCGTCCGCGCCAAAACCCAAAACGCGCTGCGGCCTCCAGGGAGGGACACAGGGGACACAAGTGGCTGTGTGGCTTGCAGTGCCCGACCAGAGGGAGGGAGGTTGGCTGGCTGCTGAGGCGCAGCAGGTGTCAGCCCTTCGGGAAGTGCCCGTGGATGCTTCGGGAATGGGGCCTGCCAACTCAGAAGCCCCGTTCCCTGTGGCTGCATCCGGCCAGGGGGCTCCAGGGTCGGGTGCGCCGCGGGCCTGGGGGGCTTCTTGCCTGTGTGCAGGGCTTCTACGCACAAGGTGGCACCTCATCCCGGCCCAAGGGTGGTGGCAGGAACCCAGGTGGCGCTCGGGGACTCAGCAGGGCCTGCCCCCGGGGCCTGCCCGCAACACCTGATTGCCCGCGGGCGTGTCCGTCCACCCTCAAAAAGTTCTGCTGGGACAGCCCTGACCGAGTTCCGAGCTCCGAGCTCCTCGCCCTTGGACCGCCCCAGTGGGCTTCAGGAGTGGGTGTGTGCCAGCAGCAGCCCTCCCCACTCACCCACCGTGCGTCGGCCCCGCCCGACAAGCCCCTAGGGCGGGCGGGGCTTACCGGGGGGCCTATTTGCAACGCCGGGAAGCGCGGGGCAGTCCGTGTGTGCGGCCTGGGGACACCCGCAGGTGTGTGTGCTCCCCCCTGGCCGGCCGCTGCGGCTAGCCAGCACCTGGGGGCTGTTGGCAGCGCCCCTGGGCAGCCTCCTAGAGCCAGGGGTCTGGCAGGCTCCGGGGGCAAATGGACTACGGAAGCCGAGAGGGGCCCGTCCGCGCCAAAACCCAAAACGCGCTGCGGCCTCCAGGGAGGGACACAGGGGACACAAGTGGCTGTGTGGCTTGCAGTGCCCGACCAGAGGGAGGGAGGTTGGCTGGCTGCTGAGGCGCAGCAGGTGTCAGCCCTTCGGGAAGTGCCCGTGGATGCTTCGGGAATGGGGCCTGCCAACTCAGAACCCCCGTTCCCTGTGGCTGCAGCCGGCCAGGGGGCTCCAGGGTCGGGTGCGCCGCGGGCCTGGGGGGCCTCTTGCCTGTGTGCAGGGCTTCTACGCACAAGGTGGCACCTCATCCCGGCCCAAGGGTGGTGGCAGGAACCCAGGTGGCGCTCGGGGACTCAGCAGGGCCTGCCCCCGGGGCCTGCCCGCAACACCTGATTGCCCGCGGGCGTGTCCGTCCACCCTCAAAAAGTTCTGCTGGGACAGCCCTGACCGAGCTCCGAGCTCCGAGCTCCTCGCCCTTGGACCGCCCCAGTGGGCTTCAGGAGTGGGTGTGTGCCAGCAGCAGCCCTCCCCACTCACCCACCGTGCGTCGGCCCCGCCCGACAAGCCCCTAGGGCGGGCGGGGCTTCCCGGGGGGCCTATTTGCAACGCCGGGAAGCGCGGGGCAGTCCGTGTGTGCGGCCTGGGGACACCCGCAGGTGTGTGTGCTCCCCCCTGGCCGGCCGCTGCGGCTAGCCAGCACCTGGGGGCTGTTGGCAGCGCCCCTGGGCAGCCTCCTAGAGCCAGGGTTCTGGCAGGCTCCGGGGGCAAATGGACTACGGAAGCCGAGAGGGGCCCATCCGCGCCAAAACCCAAAACGCGCTGCGGCCTCCAGGGAGGGACACAGGGGACACAAGTGGCTGTGTGGCTTGCAGTGCCCGACCAGAGGGAGGGAGGTTGGCTGGCTGCTGAGGCGCAGCAGGTGTCAGCCCTTCGGGAAGTGCCCGTGGATGCTTCGGGAATGGGGCCTGCCAACTCAGAACCCCCGTTCCCTGTGGCTGCAGCCGGCCAGGGGGCTCCAGGGTCGGGTGCGCCGCGGGCCTGGGGGGCTTCTTGCCTGTGTGCAGGGCTTCTACGCACAAGGTGGCACCTCATCCCGGCCCAAGGGTGGTGGCAGGAACCCAGGTGGCGCTCGGGGACTCAGCAGGGCCTGCCCCCGGGGCCTGCCCGCAACACCTGATTGCCCGCGGGCGTGTCCGTCCACCCTCAAAAAGTTCTGCTGGGACAGCCCTGACCGAGCTCCGAGCTCCTCGCCCTTGGACCGCCCCAGTGGGCTTCAGGAGTGGGTGTGTGCCAGCAGCAGCCCTCCCCACTCACCCACCGTGCGTCGGCCCCGCCCGACAAGCCCCTAGGGCGGGCGGGGCTTCCCGGGGTGCCTATTTGCAATGCCGGGAAGCGCGGGGCAGTCCGTGTGTGCGGCCTGGGGTCACCCGCAGGTGTGTGTGCTCCCCCCTGGCCGGCCGCTGCGGCTAGCCAGCACCTGGGGGCTGTTGGCAGCGCCCCTGGGCAGCCTCCTAGAGCCAGGGGTCTCCAGGCTCCGGGGGCAAATGGACTACGGAAGCCGAGAGGGGCCCGTCCGCGCCAAAACCCAAAACGCGCTGCGGCCTCCAGGGAGGGACACAGGGGACACAAGTGGCTGTGTGGCTTGCAGTGCCCGACCAGAGGGAGGGAGGTTGGCTGGCTGCTGAGGCGCAGCAGGTGTCAGCCCTTCGGGAAGTGCCCGTGGATGCTTCGGGAATGGGGCCTGCCAACTCAGAACCCCCGTTCCCTGTGGCTGCAGCCGGCCAGGGGGCTCCAGGGTCGGGTGCGCCGCGGGCCTGGGGGGCTTCTTGCCTGTGTGCAGGGCTTCTACGCACAAGGTGGCACCTCATCCCGGCCCAAGGGTGGTGGCAGGAACCCAGGTGGCGCTCGGGGACTCAGCAGGGCCTGCCCCCGGGGCCTGCCCGCAACACCTGATTGCCCGCGGGCGTGTCCGTCCACCCTCAAAAAGTTCTGCTGGGACAGCCCTGACCGAGCTCCGAGCTCCTCGCCCTTGGACCGCCCCAGTGGGCTTCAGGAGTGGGTGTGTGCCAGCAGCAGCCCTCCCCACTCACCCACCGTGCGTCGGCCCCGCCCGACAAGCCCCTAGGGCGGGCGGGGCTTCCCGGGGGACCTATTTGCAACGCCGGGAAGCGCGGGGCAGTCCATGTGTGCGGCCTGGGGACACCCGCAGGTGTGTGTGCTCCCCCCTGGCCGGCCGCTGCGGCTAGCCAGCACCTGGGGGCTGTTGGCAGCGCCCCTGGGCAGCCTCCTAGAGCCAGGGGTCTGGCAGGCTCCGGGGGCAAATGGACTACGGAAGCCGAGAGGGGCCCGTCCGCGCCAAAACCCAAAACGCGCTGCGGCCTCCAGGGAGGGACACAGGGGACACAAGTGGCTGTGTGGCTTGCAGTACCCGACCAGAGGGAGGGAGGTTGGCTGGCTGCTGAGGCGCAGCAGGTGTCCGCCCTTCGGGAAGTGCCCGTGGATGCTTCGGGAATGGGGCCTGCCAACTCAGAACCCCCGTTCCCTGTGGCTGCAGCCGGCCAGGGAGCTCCAGGGTCGGGTGCGCCGCGGGCCTGGGGGGCTTCTTGCCTGTGTGCAGGGCTTCTACGCACAAGGTGGCACCTCATCCCGGCCCAAGGGTGGTGGCAGGAACCCAGGTGGCACTCGGGGACTCAGCAGGGCCTGCCCCCGGGGCCTGCCCGCAACACCTGATTGCCCGCGGGCGTGTCCGTCCACCCTCAAAAAGTTCTGCTGGGACAGCCCTGACCGAGCTCCGAGCTCCTCGCCCTTGGACCGCCCCAGTGGGCTTCAGGAGTGGGTGTGTGCCAGCAGCAGCCCTCCCCACTCACCCACCGTGCGTCGGCCCCGCCCGACAAGCCCCTAGGGCGGGCGGGGCTTCCCGGGGGGCCTATTTGCAACGCCGGGAAGCGCGGGGCAGTCCGTGTGTGCGGCCTGGGGTCACCCGCAGGTGTGTGTGCTCCCCCCTGGCCGGCTGCTGCGGCTAGCCAGCACCTGGGGGCTGTTGGCAGCGCCCCTGGGCAGCCTCCTAGAGCCAGGGATCTCCAGGCTCCGGGGGCAAATGGACTACGGAAGCCGAGAGGGGCCCGTCCGCGCCAAAACCCAAAACGCGCTGCGGCCTCCAGGGAGGGACACAGGGGACACAAGTGGCTGTGTGGCTTGCAGTGCCCGACCAGAGGGTGGGAGGTTGGCTGGCTGCTGAGGCGCAGCAGGTGTCAGCCCTTCGGGAAGTGCCCGTGGATGCTTCGGGAATGGGGCCTGCCAACTCAGAACCCCCGTTCCCTGTGGCTGCATCCGGCCAGGGGGCTCCAGGGTCGGGTGCGCCGCGGGCCTGGGGGGCTTCTTGCCTGTGTGCAGGGCTTCTACGCACAAGGTGGCACCTCATCCCGGCCCAAGGGTGGTGGCAGGAACCCAGGTGGCGCTCGGGGACTCAGCAGGGCCTGCCCCCGGGGCCTGCCCGCAACACCTGATTGCCCGCGGGCGTGTCCGTCCACCCTCAAAAAGTTCTGCTGGGACAGCCCTGACCGAGCTCCGAGCTCCTCGCCCTTGGACCGCCCCAGTGGGCTTCAGGAGTGGGTGTGTGCCAGCAGCAGCCCTCCCCACTCACCCACCGTGCGTCGGCCCCGCCCGACAAGCCCCTAGGGCGGGCGGGGCTTCCCGGGGGACCTATTTGCAACGCCGGGAAGCGCGGGGCAGTCCGTGTGTGCGGCCTGGGGACACCCGCAGGTGTGTGTGCTCCCCCCTGGCCGGCCGCTGCGGCTAGCCAGCACCTGGGGGCTGTTGGCAGCGCCCCTGGGCAGCCTCCTAGAGCCAGGGGTCTGGCAGGCTCCGGGGGCAAATGGACTACGGAAGCCGAGAGGGGCCCGTCCGCGCCAAAACCCAAAACGCGCTGCGGCCTCCAGGGAGGGACACAGGGGACACAAGTGGCTGTGTGGCTTGCAGTGCCCGACCAGAGGGAGGGAGGTTGGCTGGCTGCTGAGGCGCAGCAGGTGTCAGCCCTTCGGGAAGTGCCCGTGGATGCTTCGGGAATGGGGCCTGCCAACTCAGAACCCCCGTTCCCTGTGGCTGCAGCCGGCCAGGGAGCTCCAGGGTCGGGTGCGCCGCGGGCCTGGGGGGCTTCTTGCCTGTGTGCAGGGCTTCTACGCACAAGGTGGCACCTCATCCCGGCCCAAGGGTGGTGGCAGGAACCCAGGTGGCACTCGGGGACTCAGCAGGGCCTGCCCCCGGGGCCTGCCTGCAACACCTGATTGCCCGCGGGCGTGTCCGTCCACCCTCAAAAAGTTCTGCTGGGACAGCCCTGACCGAGCTCCGAGCTCCGAGCTCCTCGCCCTTGGACCGCCCCAGTGGGCTTCAGGAGTGGGTGTGTGCCAGCAGCAGCCCTCCCCACTCACCCACCGTGCGTCGGCCCCGCCCGACAAGCCCCTAGGGCGGGCGGGGCTTCCCGGGGGGCCTATTTGCAACGCCGGGAAGCGCGGGGCAGTCCGTGTGTGCGGCCTGGGGACACCCGCAGGTGTGTGTGCTCCCCCCTGGCCGGCCGCTGCGGCTAGCCAGCACCTGGGGGCTGTTGGCAGCGCCCCTGGGCAGCCTCCTAGAGCCAGGGTTCTGGCAGGCTCCGGGGGCAAATGGACTACGGAAGCCGAGAGGGGCCCATCCGCGCCAAAACCCAAAACGCGCTGCGGCCTCCAGGGAGGGACACAGGGGACACAAGTGGCTGTGTGGCTTGCAGTGCCCGACCAGAGGGAGGGAGGTTGGCTGGCTGCTGAGGCGCAGCAGGTGTCAGCCCTTCGGGAAGTGCCCGTGGATGCTTCGGGAATGGGGCCTGCCAACTCAGAACCCCCGTTCCCTGTGGCTGCAGCCGGCCAGGGGGCTCCAGGGTCGGGTGCGCCGCGGGCCTGGGGGGCTTCTTGCCTGTGTGCAGGGCTTCTACGCACAAGGTGGCACCTCATCCCGGCCCAAGGGTGGTGGCAGGAACCCAGGTGGCGCTCGGGGACTCAGCAGGGCCTGCCCCCGGGGCCTGCCCGCAACACCTGATTGCCCGCGGGCGTGTCCGTCCACCCTCAAAAAGTTCTGCTGGGACAGCCCTGACCGAGCTCCGAGCTCCTCGCCCTTGGACCGCCCCAGTGGGCTTCAGGAGTGGGTGTGTGCCAGCAGCAGCCCTCCCCACTCACCCACCGTGCGTCGGCCCCGCCCGACAAGCCCCTAGGGCGGGCGGGGCTTCCCGGGGTGCCTATTTGCAATGCCGGGAAGCGCGGGGCAGTCCGTGTGTGCGGCCTGGGGTCACCCGCAGGTGTGTGTGCTCCCCCCTGGCCGGCTGCTGCGGCTAGCCAGCACCTGGGGGCTGTTGGCAGCGCCCCTGGGCAGCCTCCTAGAGCCAGGGGTCTCCAGGCTCCGGGGGCAAATGGACTACGGAAGCCGAGAGGGGCCCGTCCGCGCCAAAACCCAAAACGCGCTGCGGCCTCCAGGGAGGGACACAGGGGACACAAGTGGCTGTGTGGCTTGCAGTACCCGACCAGAGGGAGGGAGGTTGGCTGGCTGCTGAGGCGCAGCAGGTGTCAGCCCTTCGGGAAGTGCCCGTGGATGCTTCGGGAATGGGGCCTGCCAACTCAGAACCCCCGTTCCCTGTGGCTGCAGCCGGCCAGGGAGCTCCAGGGTCGGGTGCGCCGCGGGCCTGGGGGGCTTCTTGCCTGTGTGCAGGGCTTCTACGCACAAGGTGGCACCTCATCCCGGCCCAAGGGTGGTGGCAGGAACCCAGGTGGCACTCGGGGACTCAGCAGGGCCTGCCCCCGGGGCCTGCCCGCAACACCTGATTGCCCGCGGGCGTGTCCGTCCACCCTCAAAAAGTTCTGCTGGGACAGCCCTGACCGAGCTCCGAGCTCCTCGCCCTTGGACCGCCCCAGTGGGCTTCAGGAGTGGGTGTGTGCCAGCAGCAGCCCTCCCCACTCACCCACCGTGCGTCGGCCCCGCCCGACAAGCCCCTAGGGCGGGCGGGGCTTCCCGGGGGGCCTATTTGCAACGCCGGGAAGCGCGGGGCAGTCCGTGTGTGCGGCCTGGGGTCACCCGCAGGTGTGTGTGCTCCCCCCTGGCCGGCTGCTGCGGCTAGCCAGCACCTGGGGGCTGTTGGCAGCGCCCCTGGGCAGCCTCCTAGAGCCAGGGGTCTCCAGGCTCCGGGGGCAAATGGACTACGGAAGCCGAGAGGGGCCCGTCCGCGCCAAAACCCAAAACGCGCTGCGGCCTCCAGGGAGGGACACAGGGGACACAAGTGGCTGTGTGGCTTGCAGTGCCCGACCAGAGGGAGGGAGGTTGGCTGGCTGCTGAGGCGCAGCAGGTGTCAGCCCTTCGGGAAGTGCCCGTGGATGCTTCGGGAATGGGGCCTGCCAACTCAGAACCCCCGTTCCCTGTGGCTGCAGCCGGCCAGGGGGCTCCAGGGTCGGGTGCGCCGCGGGCCTGGGGGGCTTCTTGCCTGTGTGCAGGGCTTCTACGCACAAGGTGGCACCTCATCCCGGCCCAAGGGTGGTGGCAGGAACCCAGGTGGCGCTCGGGGACTCAGCAGGGCCTGCCCCCGGGGCCTGCCCGCAACACCTGATTGCCCGCGGGCGTGTCCGTCCACCCTCAAAAAGTTCTGCTGGGACAGCCCTGACCGAGCTCCGAGCTCCTCGCCCTTGGACCGCCCCAGTGGGCTTCAGGAGTGGGTGTGTGCCAGCAGCAGCCCTCCCCACTCACCCACCGTGCGTCGGCCCCGCCCGACAAGCCCCTAGGGCGGGCGGGGCTTCCCGGGGGGCCTATTTGCAATGCCGGGAAGCTCGGGGCAGTCCGTGTGTGCGGCCTGGGGACACCCGCAGGTGTGTGTGCTACCCCGTGGCCGGCTGCTGTGGCTAGCCAGCACCTGGGGGCTGTTGGCAGCGCCCCTGGGCAGCCTCCTAGAGCCAGGGGTCTGGCAGGCTCCGGGGGCAAATGGACTACGGAAGCCGAGAGGGGCCCGTCCGCGCCAAAACCCAAAACGCGCTGCGGCCTCCAGGGAGGGACACAGGGGACACAAGTGGCTGTGTGGCTTGCAGTGCCCGACCAGAGGGAGGGAGGTTGGCTGGCTGCTGAGGCGCAGCAGGTGTCAGCCCTTCGGGAAGTGCCCGTGGATGCTTCGGGATTGGGGCCTGCCAACTCAGAAGCCCCGTTCCCTGTGGCTGCATCCGGCCAGGGGGCTCCAGGGTCGGGTGCGCCGCGGGCCTGGGGGGCTTCTTGCCTGTGTGCAGGGCTTCTACGCACAAGGTGGCACCTCATCCCGGCCCAAGGGTGGTGGCAGGAACCCAGGTGGCGCTCGGGGACTCAGCAGGGCCTGCCCCCGGGGCCTGCCCGCAACACCTGATTGCCCGCGGGCGTGTCCGTCCACCCTCAAAAAGTTCTGCTGGGACAGCCCTGACCGAGTTCCGAGCTCCGAGCTCCTCGCCCTTGGACCGCCCCAGTGGGCTTCAGGAGTGGGTGTGTGCCAGCAGCAGCCCTCCCCACTCACCCACCGTGCGTCGGCCCCGCCCGACAAGCCCCTAGGGCGGGCGGGGCTTCCCGGGGGGCCTATTTGCAACGCCGGGAAGCGCGGGGCAGTCCGTGTGTGCGGCCTGGGGACACCCGCAGGTGTGTGTGCTCCCCCCTGGCCGGCCGCTGCGGCTAGCCAGCACCTGGGGGCTGTTGGCAGCGCCCCTGGGCAGCCTCCGAGAGCCAGGGTTCTGGCAGGCTCCGGGGGCAAATGGACTACGGAAGCCGAGAGGGGCCCGTCCGCGCCAAAACCCAAAACGCGCTGCGGCCTCCAGGGAGGGACACAGGGGACACAAGTGGCTGTGTGGCTTGCAGTGCCCGACCAGAGGGAGGGAGGTTGGCTGGCTGCTGAGGCGCAGCAGGTGTCAGCCCTTCGGGAAGTGCCCGTGGATGCTTCGGGAATGGGGCCTGCCAACTCAGAACCCCCGTTCCCTGTGGCTGCAGCCGGCCAGGGGGCTCCAGGGTCGGGTGCGCCGCGGGCCCGGGGGGCCTCTTGCCTGTGTGCAGGGCTTCTACGCACAAGGTGGCACCTCATCCCGGCCCAAGGGTGGTGGCAGGAACCCAGGTGGCGCTCGGGGACTCAGCAGGGCCTGCCCCCGGGGCCTGCCCGCAACACCTGATTGCCCGCGGGCGTGTCCGTCCACCCTCAAAAAGTTCTGCTGGGACAGCCCTGACCGAGCTCCGAGCTCCGAGCTCCTCGCCCTTGGACCGCCCCAGTGGGCTTCAGGAGTGGGTGTGTGCCAGCAGCAGCCCTCCCCACTCACCCACCGTGCGTCGGCCCCGCCCGACAAGCCCCTAGGGCGGGCGGGGCTTCCCGGGGGGCCTATTTGCAACGCCGGGAAGCGCGGGGCAGTCCGTGTGTGCGGCCTGGGGACACCCGCAGGTGTGTGTGCTCCCCCCTGGCCGGCCGCTGCGGCTAGCCAGCACCTGGGGGCTGTTTGCAGCGCCCCTGGGCAGCCTCCTAGAGCCAGGGGTCTGGCAGGCTCCGGGGGCAAATGGACTACGGAAGCCGAGAGGGGCCCATCCGCGCCAAAACCCAAAACGCGCTGCGGCCTCCAGGGAGGGACACAGGGGACACAAGTGGCTGTGTGGCTTGCAGTGCCCGACCAGAGGGAGGGAGGTTGGCTGGCTGCTGAGGCGCAGCAGGTGTCAGCCCTTCGGGAAGTGCCCGTGGATGCTTCGGGAATGGGGCCTGCCAACTCAGAAGCCCCGTTCCCTGTGGCTGCATCCGGCCAGGGGGCTCCAGGGTCGGGTGCGCCGCGGGCCTGGGGGGCTTCTTGCCTGTGTGCAGGGCTTCTACGCACAAGGTGGCACCTCATCCCGGCCCAAGGGTGGTGGCAGGAACCCAGGTGGCGCTCGGGGACTCAGCAGGGCCTGCCCCCGGGGCCTGCCCGCAACACCTGATTGCCCGCGGGCGTGTCCGTCCACCCTCAAAAAGTTCTGCTGGGACAGCCCTGACCGAGCTCCGAGCTCCTCGCCCTTGGACCGCCCCAGTGGGCTTCAGGAGTGGGTGTGTGCCAGCAGCAGCCCTCCCCACTCACCCACCGTGCGTCGGCCCCGCCCGACAAGCCCCTAGGGCGGGCGGGGCTTCCCGGGGGGCCTATTTGCAACGCCGGGAAGCGCGGGGCAGTCCGTGTGTGCGGCCTGGGGACACCGGCAGGTGTGTGTGCTCCCCCCTGGCCGGCTGCTGCGGCTAGCCAGCACCTGGGGGCTGTTGGCAGCGCCCCTGGGCAGCCTCCTAGAGCCAGGGGTCTCCAGGCTCCGGGGGCAAATGGACTACGGAAGCCGAGAGGGGCCCGTCCGCGCCAAAACCCAAAACGCGCTGCGGCCTCCAGGGAGGGACACAGGGGACACAAGTGGCTGTGTGGCTTGCAGTGCCCGACCAGAGGGAGGGAGGTTGGCTGGCTGCTGAGGCGCAGCAGGTGTCAGCCCTTCGGGAAGTGCCCGTGGATGCTTCGGGAATGGGGCCTGCCAACTCAGAACCCCCGTTCCCTGTGGCTGCAGCCGGCCAGGGGGCTCTAGGGTCGGGTGCGCCGCGGGCCTGGGGGGCTTCTTGCCTGTGTGCAGGGCTTCTACGCACAAGGTGGCACCTCATCCCGGCCCAAGGGTGGTGGCAGGAACCCAGGTGGCGCTCGGGGACTCAGCAGGGCCTGCCCCCGGGGCCTGCCCGCAACACCTGATTGCCCGCGGGCGTGTCCGTCCACCCTCAAAAAGTTCTGCTGGGACAGCCCTGACCGAGCTCCGAGCTCCTCGCCCTTGGACCGCCCCAGTGGGCTTCAGGAGTGGGTGTGTGCCAGCAGCAGCCCTCCCCACTCACCCACGGTGCGTCGGCCCCGCCCGACAAGCCCCTAGGGCGGGCGGGGCTTCCCGGGGGACCTATTTGCAACGCCGGGAAGCGCGGGGCAGTCCGTGTGTGCGGCCTGGGGACACCCGCAGGTGTGTGTGCTCCCCCCTGGCCGGCTGCTGCGGCTAGCCAGCACCTGGGGGCTGTTGGCAGCGCCCCTGGGCAGCCTCCTAGAGCCAGGGGTCTGGCAGGCTCCGGGGGCAAATGGACTACGGAAGCCGAGAGGGGCCCGTCCGCGCCAAAACCCAAAACGCGCTGCGGCCTCCAGGGAGGGACACAGGGGACACAAGTGGCTGTGTGGCTTGCAGTACCCGACCAGAGGGAGGGAGGTTGGCTGGCTGCTGAGGCGCAGCAGGTGTCAGCCCTTCGGGAAGTGCCCGTGGATGCTTCGGGAATGGGGCCTGCCAACTCAGAACCCCCGTTCCCTGTGGCTGCAGCCGGCCAGGGAGCTCCAGGGTCGGGTGCGCCGCGGGCCTGGGGGGCTTCTTGCCTGTGTGCAGGGCTTCTACGCACAAGGTGGCACCTCATCCCGGCCCAAGGGTGGTGGCAGGAACCCAGGTGGCACTCGGGGACTCAGCAGGGCCTGCCCCCGGGGCCTGCCTGCAACACCTGATTGCCCGCGGGCGTGTCCGTCCACCCTCAAAAAGTTCTGCTGGGACAGCCCTGACCGAGCTCCGAGCTCCTCGCCCTTGGACCGCCCCAGTGGGCTTCAGGAGTGGGTGTGTGCCAGCAGGAGCCCTCCCCACTCACCCACCGTGTGTCAGCCCCACCCGACAAGCCCCTAGGGCGGGCGGGGCTTCCCGGGGGGCCTATTTGCAATGCCGGGAAGCTCGGGGCAGTCCGTGTGTGCGGCCTGGGGACACCCGCAGGTGTGTGTGCTCCCCCGTGGCCGGCTGCTGTGGCTAGCCAGCACCTGGGGGCTGTTGGCAGCGCCCCTGGGCAGCCTCCTAGAGCCAGGGGTCTGGCAGGCTCCGGGGGCAAATGGACTACGGAAGCCGAGAGGGGCCCGTCCGCGCCAAAACCCAAAACGCGCTGCGGCCTCCAGGGAGGGACACAGGGGACACAAGTGGCTGTGTGGCTTGCAGTGCCCGACCAGAGGGAGGGAGGTTGGCTGGCTGCTGAGGCGCAGCAGGTGTCAGCCCTTCGGGAAGTGCCCGTGGATGCTTCGGGAATGGGGCCTGCCAACTCAGAACCCCCGTTCCCTGTGGCTGCAGCCGGCCAGGGGGCTCCAGGGTCGGGTGCGCCACGGGCCTGGGGGGCTTCTTGCCTGTGTGCAGGGCTTCTACGCACAAGGTGGCACCTCATCCCGGCCCAAGGGTGGTGGCAGGAACCCAGGTGGCGCTCGGGGACTCAGCAGGGCCTGCCCCCGGGGCCTGCCCGCAACACCTGATTGCCCGCGGGCGTGTCCGTCCACCCTCAAAAAGTTCTGCTGGGACAGCCCTGACCGAGCTCCGAGCTCCGAGCTCCTCGCCCTTGGACCGCCCCAGTGGGCTTCAGGAGTGGGTGTGTGCCAGCAGCAGCCCTCCCCACTCACCCACCGTGCGTCGGCCCCGCCCGACAAGCCCCTAGGGCGGGCGGGGCTTCCCGGGGGGCCTATTTGCAACGCCGGGAAGCGCGGGGCAGTCCGTGTGTGCGGCCTGGGGACACCCGCAGGTGTGTGTGCTCCCCCGTGGCCGGCCGCTGCGGCTAGCCAGCACCTGGGGGCTGTTGGCAGCGCCCCTGGGCAGCCTCCTAGAGCCAGGGGTCTGGCAGGCTCCGGGGGCAAATGGACTACGGAAGCCGAGAGGGGCCCGTCCGCGCCAAAACCCAAAACGCGCTGCGGCCTCCAGGGAGGGACACAGGGGACACAAGTGGCTGTGTGGCTTGCAGTGCCCGACCAGAGGGAGGGAGGTTGGCTGGCTGCTGAGGCGCAGCAGGTGTCAGCCCTTCGGGAAGTGCCCGTGGATGCTTCGGGAATGGGGCCTGCCAACTCAGAACCCCCGTTCCCTGTGGCTGCATCCGGCCAGGGGGCTCCAGGGTCGGGTGCGCCGCGGGCCTGGGGGGCCTCTTGCCTGTGTGCAGGGCTTCTACGCACAAGGTGGCACCTCATCCCGGCCCAAGGGTGGTGGCAGGAACCCAGGTGGCACTCGGGGACTCAGCAGGGCCTGCCCCCGGGGCCTGCCCGCAACACCTGATTGCCCGCGGGCGTGTCCGTCCACCCTCAAAAAGTTCTGCTGGGACAGCCCTGACCGAGCTCCGAGCTCCGAGCTCCTCGCCCTTGGACCGCCCCAGTGGGCTTCAGGAGTGGGTGTGTGCCAGCAGCAGCCCTCCCCACTCACCCACCGTGCGTCGGCCCCGCCCGACAAGCCCCTAGGGCGGGCGGGGCTTCCCGGGGGGCCTATTTGCAACGCCGGGAAGCGCGGGGCAGTCCGTGTGTGCGGCCTGGGGTCACCCGCAGGTGTGTGTGCTCCCCCCTGGCCGGCTGCTGCGGCTAGCCAGCACCTGGGGGCTGTTGGCAGCGCCCCTGGGCAGCCTCCTAGAGCCAGGGGTCTCCAGGCTCCGGGGGCAAATGGACTACGGAAGCCGAGAGGGGCCCGTCCGCGCCAAAACCCAAAACGCGCTGCGGCCTCCAGGGAGGGACACAGGGGACACAAGTGGCTGTGTGGCTTGCAGTGCCCGACCAGAGGGAGGGAGGTTGGCTGGCTGCTGAGGCGCAGCAGGTGTCAGCCCTTCGGGAAGTGCCCGTGGATGCTTCGGGAATGGGGCCTGCCAACTCAGAACCCCCGTTCCCTGTGGCTGCAGCCGGCCAGGGGGCTCCAGGGTCGGGAGCGCCGCGGGCCTGGGGGGCTTCTTGCCTGTGTGCAGGGCTTCTACGCACAAGGTGGCACCTCATCCCGGCCCAAGGGTGGTGGCAGGAACCCAGGTGGCGCTCGGGGACTCAGCAGGGCCTGCCCCCGGGGCCTGCCCGCAACACCTGATTGCCCGCGGGCGTGTCCGTCCACCCTCAAAAAGTTCTGCTGGGACAGCCCTGACCGAGTTCCGAGCTCCGAGCTCCTCGCCCTTGGACCGCCCCAGTGGGCTTCAGGAGTGGGTGTGTGCCAGCAGCAGCCCTCCCCACTCACCCACGGTGCGTCGGCCCCGCCCGACAAGCCCCTAGGGCGGGCGGGGCTTCCCGGGGGACCTATTTGCAACGCCGGGAAGCGCGGGGCAGTCCGTGTGTGCGGCCTGGGGACACCCGCAGGTGTGTGTGCTCCCCCCTGGCCGGCCGCTGCGGCTAGCCAGCACCTGGGGGCTGTTGGCAGCGCCCCTGGGCAGCCTCCTAGAGCCAGGGGTCTGGCAGGCTCCGGGGGCAAATGGACTACGGAAGCCGAGAGGGGCCCGTCCGCGCCAAAACCAAAAACGCGCTGCGGCCTCCAGGGAGGGACACAGGGGACACAAGTGGCTGTGTGGCTTGCAGTACCCGACCAGAGGGAGGGAGGTTGGCTGGCTGCTGAGGCGCAGCAGGTGTCAGCCCTTCGGGAAGTGCCCGTGGATGCTTCGGGAATGGGGCCTGCCAACTCAGAACCCCCGTTCCCTGTGGCTGCAGCCGGCCAGGGAGCTCCAGGGTCGGGTGCGCCGCGGGCCTGGGGGGCTTCTTGCCTGTGTGCAGGGCTTCTACGCACAAGGTGGCACCTCATCCCGGCCCAAGGGTGGTGGCAGGAACCCAGGTGGCACTCGGGGACTCAGCAGGGCCTGCCCCCGGGGCCTGCCTGCAACACCTGATTGCCCGCGGGCGTGTCCGTCCACCCTCAAAAAGTTCTGCTGGGACAGCCCTGACTGAGCTCCGAGCTCCTCGCCCTTGGACCGCCCCAGTGGGCTTCAGGAGTGGGTGTGTGCCAGCAGGAGCCCTCCCCACTCACCCACCGTGTGTCAGCCCCACCCGACAAGCCCCTAGGGCGGGCGGGGCTTCCCGGGGGGCCTATTTGCAATGCCGGGAAGCTCGGGGCAGTCCGTGTGTGCGGCCTGGGGACACCCGCAGGTGTGTGTGCTCCCCCGTGGCCGGCTGCTGTGGCTAGCCAGCACCTGGGGGCTGTTGGCAGCGCCCCTGGGCAGCCTCCTAGAGCCAGGGGTCTGGCAGGCTCCGGGGGCAAATGGACTACGGAAGCCGAGAGGGGCCCGTCCGCGCCAAAACCCAAAACGCGCTGCGGCCTCCAGGGAGGGACACAGGGGACACAAGTGGCTGTGTGGCTTGCAGTGCCCGACCAGAGGGAGGGAGGTTGGCTGGCTGCTGAGGCGCAGCAGGTGTCAGCCCTTCGGGAAGTGCCCGTGGATGCTTCGGGAATGGGGCCTGCCAACTCAGAAGCCCCGTTCCCTGTGGCTGCATCCGGCCAGGGGGCTCCAGGGTCGGGTGTGCCGCGGGCCTGGGGGGCTTCTTGCCTGTGTGCAGGGCTTCTACGCACAAGGTGGCACCTCATCCCGGCCCAAGGGTGGTGGCAGGAACCCAGGTGGCGCTCGGGGACTCAGCAGGGCCTGCCCCCGGGGCCTGCCCGCAACACCTGATTGCCCGCGGGCGTGTCCGTCCACCCTCAAAAAGTTCTGCTGGGACAGCCCTGACCGAGCTCTGAGCTCCTCGCCCTTGGACCGCCCCAGTGGGCTTCAGGAGTGGGTGTGTGCCAGCAGCAGCCCTCCCCACTCACCCACCGTGCGTCGGCCCCGCCCGACAAGCCCCTAGGGCGGGCGGGGCTTCCCGGGGGGCCTATTTGCAACGCCGGGAAGCGCGGGGCAGTCCGTTGTGCGGCCTGGGGACACCCGCAGGTGTGTGTGCTCCCCCCTGGCCGGCCGCTGCGGCTAGCCAGCACCTGGGGGCTGTTGGCAGCGCCCCTGGGCAGCCTCCTAGAGCCAGGGGTCTGGCAGGCTCCGGGGGCAAATGGACTACGGAAGCCGAGAGGGGCCCGTCCGCGCCAAAACCCAAAACGCGCTGCGGCCTCCAGGGAGGGACACAGGGGACACAAGTGGCTGTGTGGCTTGCAGTGCCCGACCAGAGGGAGGGAGGTTGGCTGGCTGCTGAGGCGCAGCAGGTGTCAGCCCTTCGGGAAGTGCCCGTGGATGCTTCGGGAATGGGGCCTGCCAACTCAGAACCCCCGTTCCCTGTGGCTGCAGCCGGCCAGGGGGCTCCAGGGTCGGGTGCGCCGCGGGCCTGGGGGGCCTCTTGCCTGTGTGCAGGGCTTCTACGCACAAGGTGGCACCTCATCCCGGCCCAAGGGTGGTGGCAGGAACCCAGGTGGCGCTCGGGGACTCAGCAGGGCCTGCCCCCGGGGCCTGCCCGCAACACCTGATTGCCCGCGGGCGTGTCCGTCCACCCTCAAAAAGTTCTGCTGGGACAGCCCTGACCGAGCTCCGAGCTCCGAGCTCCTCGCCCTTGGACCGCCCCAGTGGGCTTCAGGAGTGGGTGTGTGCCAGCAGCAGCCCTCCCCACTCACCCACCGTGCGTCGGCCCCGCCCGACAAGCCCCTAGGGCAGGCGGGGCTTCCCGGGGGGCCTATTTGCAACGCCGGGAAGCGCGGGGCAGTCCGTGTGTGCGGCCTGGGGACACCCGCAGGTGTGTGTGCTCCCTCCTGGCCGGCCGCTGCGGCTAGCCAGCACCTGGGGGCTGTTGGCAGCGCCCCTGGGCAGCCTCCTAGAGCCAGGGGTCTGGCAGGCTCCGGGGGCAAATGGACTACGGAAGCCGAGAGGGGCCCGTCCGCGCCAAAACCCAAAACGCGCTGCGGCCTCCAGGGAGGGACACAGGGGACACAAGTGGCTGTGTGGCTTGCAGTGCCCGACCAGAGGGAGGGAGGTTGGCTGGCTGCTGAGGCGCAGCAGGTGTCAGCCCTTCGGGAAGTGCCCGTGGATGCTTCGGGAATGGGGCCTGCCAACTCAGAAGCCCCGTTCCCTGTGGCTGCATCCGGCCAGGGGGCTCCAGGGTCGGGTGCGCCGCGGGCCTGGGGGGCTTCTTGCCTGTGTGCAGGGCTTCTACGCACAAGGTGGCACCTCATCCCGGCCCAAGGGTGGTGGCAGGAACCCAGGTGGCGCTCGGGGACTCAGCAGGGCCTGCCCCCGGGGCCTGCCCGCAACACCTGATTGCCCGCGGGCGTGTCCGTCCACCCTCAAAAGTTCTGCTGGGACAGCCCTGACCGAGTTCCGAGCTCCGAGCTCCTCGACCTTGGACCGCCCCAGAGGGCTTCAGGAGTGGGTGTGTGCCAGCAGCAGCCCTCCCCACTCACCCACCGTGCGTCGGCCCCGCCCGACAAGCCCCTAGGGCGGGCGGGGCTTCCCGGGGGGCCTATTTGCAACGCCGGGAAGCGCGGGGCAGTCCGTGTGTGCGGCCTGGGGACACCCGCAGGTGTGTGTGCTCCCCCCTGGCCGGCCGCTGCGGCTAGCCAGCACCTGGGGGCTGTTGGCAGCGCCCCTGGGCAGCCTCCTAGAGCCAGGGTTCTGGCAGGCTCCGGGGGCAAATGGACTACGGAAGCCGAGAGGGGCCCGTCCGCGCCAAAACCCAAAACGCGCTGCGGCCTCCAGGGAGGGACACAGGGGACACAAGTGGCTGTGTGGCTTGCAGTGCCCGACCAGAGGGAGGGAGGTTGGCTGGCTGCTGAGGCGCAGCAGGTGTCAGCCCTTCGGGAAGTGCCCGTGGATGCTTCGGGAATGGGGCCTGCCAACTCAGAACCCCCGTTCCCTGTGGCTGCATCCGGCCAGGGGGCTCCAGGGTCGGGTGCGCCGCGGGCCCGGGGGGCCTCTTGCCTGTGTGCAGGGCTTCTACGCACAAGGTGGCACCTCATCCCGGCCCAAGGGTGGTGGCAGGAACCCAGGTGGCGCTCGGGGACTCAGCAGGGCCTGCCCCCGGGGCCTGCCCGCAACACCTGATTGCCCGCGGGCGTGTCCGTCCACCCTCAAAAAGTTCTGCTGGGACAGCCCTGACCGAGCTCCGAGCTCCGAGCTCCTCGCCCTTGGACCGCCCCAGTGGGCTTCAGGAGTGGGTGTGTGCCAGCAGCAGCCCTCCCCACTCACCCACCGTGCGTCGGCCCCGCCCGACAAGCCCCTAGGGCGGGCGGGGCTTCCCGGGGGGCCTATTTGCAACGCCGGGAAGCGCGGGGCAGTCCGTGTGTGCGGCCTGGGGACACCCGCAGGTGTGTGTGCTCCCCCCTGGCCGGCCGCTGCGGCTAGCCAGCACCTGGGGGCTGTTGGCAGCGCCCCTGGGCAGCCTCCTAGAGCCAGGGTTCTGGCAGGCTCCGGGGGCAAATGGACTACGGAAGCCGAGAGGGGCCCATCCGCGCCAAAACCCAAAACGCGCTGCGGCCTCCAGGGAGGGACACAGGGGACACAAGTGGCTGTGTGGCTTGCAGTGCCCGACCAGAGGGAGGGAGGTTGGCTGGCTGCTGAGGCGCAGCAGGTGTCAGCCCTTCGGGAAGTGCCCGTGGATGCTTCGGGAATGGGGCCTGCCAACTCAGAACCCCCGTTCCCTGTGGCTGCATCCGGCCAGGGGGCTCCAGGGTCGGGTGCGCCGCGGGCCTGGGGGGCTTCTTGCCTGTGTGCAGGGCTTCTACGCACAAGGTGGCACCTCATCCCGGCCCAAGGGTGGTGGCAGGAACCCAGGTGGCGCTCGGGGACTCAGCAGGGCCTGCCCCCGGGGCCTGCCCGCAACACCTGATTGCCCGCGGGCGTGTCCGTCCACCCTCAAAAAGTTCTGCTGGGACAGCCCTGACCGAGCTCCGAGCTCCTCGCCCTTGGACCGCCCCAGTGGGCTTCAGGAGTGGGTGTGTGCCAGCAGCAGCCCTCCCCACTCACCCACCGTGCGTCGGCCCCGCCCGACAAGCCCCTAGGGCGGGCGGGGCTTCCCGGGGGGCCTATTTGCAACGCCGGGAAGCGCGGGGCAGTCCGTGTGTGCGGCCTGGGGTCACCCGCAGGTGTGTGTGCTCCCCCCTGGCCGGCTGCTGCGGCTAGCCAGCACCTGGGGGCTGTTGGCAGCGCCCCTGGGCAGCCTCCTAGAGCCAGGGGTCTGGCAGGCTCCGGGGGCAAATGGACTACGGAAGCCGAGAGGGGCCCGTCCGCGCCAAAACCCAAAACGCGCTGCGGCCTCCAGGGAGGGACACAGGGGACACAAGTGGCTGTGTGGCTTGCAGTGCCCGACCAGAGGGAGGGAGGTTGGCTGGCTGCTGAGGCGCAGCAGGTGTCAGCCCTTCGGGAAGTGCCCGTGGATGCTTCGGGAATGGGGCCTGCCAACTCAGAACCCCCGTTCCCTGTGGCTGCAGCCGGCCAGGGGGCTCCAGGGTCGGGTGCGCCGCGGGCCTGGGGGGCTTCTTGCCTGTGTGCAGGGCTTCTACGCACAAGGTGGCACCTCATCCCGGCCCAAGGGTGGTGGCAGGAACCCAGGTGGCGCTCGGGGACTCAGCAGGGCCTGCCCCCGGGGCCTGCCCGCAACACCTGATTGCCCGCGGGCGTGTCCGTCCACCCTCAAAAAGTTCTGCTGGGACAGCCCTGACCGAGCTCCGAGCTCCTCGCCCTTGGGCCGCCCCAGTGGGCTTCAGGAGTGGGTGTGTGCCAGCAGCAGCCCTCCCCACTCACCCACCGTGCGTCGGCCCCGCCCGACAAGCCCCTAGGGCGGGCGGGGCTTCCCGGGGGGCCTATTTGCAACGCCGGGAAGCGCGGGGCAGTCCGTGTGTGCGGCCTGGGGACACCCGCAGGTGTGTGTGCTCCCCCCTGGCCGGCCGCTGCGGCTAGCCAGCACCTGGGGGCTGTTGGCAGCGCCCCTGGGCAGCCTCCTAGAGCCAGGGGTCTGGCAGGCTCCGGGGGCAAATGGACTACGGAAGCCGAGAGGGGCCCGTCCGCGCCAAAACCCAAAACGCGCTGCGGCCTCCAGGGAGGGACACAGGGGACACAAGTGGCTGTGTGGCTTGCAGTGCCCGACCAGAGGGAGGGAGGTTGGCTGGCTGCTGAGGCGCAGCAGGTGTCAGCCCTTCGGGAAGTGCCCGTGGATGCTTCGGGAATGGGGCCTGCCAACTCAGAACCCCCGTTCCCTGTGGCTGCAGCCGGCCAGGGGGCTCCAGGGTCGGGTGCGCCGCGGGCCTGGGGGGCTTCTTGCCTGTGTGCAGGGCTTCTACGCACAAGGTGGCACCTCATCCCGGCCCAAGGGTGGTGGCAGGAACCCAGGTGGCGCTCGGGGACTCAGCAGGGCCTGCCCCCGGGGCCTGCCCGCAACACCTGATTGCCCGCGGGTGTGTCCGTCCACCCTCAAAAAGTTCTGCTGGGACAGCCCTGACCGAGCTCCGAGCTCCTCGCCCTTGGACCGCCCCAGTGGGCTTCAGGAGTGGGTGTGTGCCAGCAGCAGCCCTCCCCACTCACCCACCGTGCGTCGGCCCCGCCCGACAAGCCCCTAGGGCGGGCGGGGCTTCCTGGGGGGCCTATTTGCAACGCCGGGAAGCGCGGGGCAGTCCGTGTGTGCGGCCTGGGGACACCCGCAGGTGTGTGTGCTCCCCCCTGGCCGGCCGCTGCGGCTAGCCAGCACCTGGGGGCTGTTGGCAGCGCCCCTGGGCAGCCTCCTAGAGCCAGGGGTCTGGCAGGCTCCGGGGGCAAATGGACTACGGAAGCCGAGAGGGGCCCGTCCGCGCCAAAACCCAAAACGCGCTGCGGCCTCCAGGGAGGGACACAGGGGACACAAGTGGCTGTGTGGCTTGCAGTGCCCGACCAGAGGGAGGGAGGTTGGCTGGCTGCTGAGGCGCAGCAGGTGTCAGCCCTTCGGGAAGTGCCCGTGGATGCTTCGGGAATGGGGCCTGCCAACTCAGAACCCCCGTTCCCTGTGGCTGCAGCCGGCCAGGGGGCTCCAGGGTCGGGTGCGCCGCGGGCCTGGGGGGCTTCTTGCCTGTGTGCAGGGCTTCTACGCACAAGGTGGCACCTCATCCCGGCCCAAGGGTGGTGGCAGGAACCCAGGTGGCGCTCGGGGACTCAGCAGGGCCTGCCCCCGGGGCCTGCCCGCAACACCTGATTGCCCGCGGGCGTGTCCGTCCACCCTCAAAAAGTTCTGCTGGGACAGCCCTGACCGAGCTCCGAGCTCCTCGCCCTTGGACCGCCCCAGTGGGCTTCAGGAGTGGGTGTGTGCCAGCAGCAGCCCTCCCCACTCACCCACCGTGCGTCGGCCCCGCCCGACAAGCCCCTAGGGCGGGCGGGGCTTCCCGGGGGGCCTATTTGCAAGGCCGGGAAGCGCGGGGCAGTCCGTGTGTGCGGCCTGGGGACACCCGCAGGTGTGTGTGCTCCCCCCTGGCCGGCCGCTGCGGCTAGCCAGCACCTGGGGGCTGTTGGCAGCGCCCCTGGGCAGCCTCCTAGAGCCAGGGGTCTGGCAGGCTCCGGGGGCAAATGGACTACGGAAGCCGAGAGGGGCCCGTCCGCGCCAAAACCCAAAACGCGCTGCGGCCTCCAGGGAGGGACACAGGGGACACAAGTGGCTGTGTGGCTTGCAGTGCCCGACCAGAGGGAGGGAGGTTGGCTGGCTGCTGAGGCGCAGCAGGTGTCAGCCCTTCGGGAAGTGCCCGTGGATGCTTCGGGAATGGGGCCTGCCAACTCAGAACCCCCGTTCCCTGTGGCTGCAGCCGGCCAGGGGGCTCCAGGGTCGGGTGCGCCGCGGGCCTGGGGGGCTTCTTGCCTGTGTGCAGGGCTTCTACGCACAAGGTGGCACCTCATCCCGGCCCATGGTGGTGGCAGGAACCCAGGTGGCGCTCGGGGACTCAGCAGGGCCTGCCCCCGGGGCCTGCCCGCAACACCTGATTGCCCGCGGGCGTGTCCGTCCACCCTCAAAAAGTTCTGCTGGGACAGCCCTGACCGAGCTCCGAGCTCCTCGCCCTTGGACCGCCCCAGTGGGCTTCAGGAGTGGGTGTGTGCCAGCAGCAGCCCTCCCCACTCACCCACCGTGCGTCGGCCCCACCCGACAAGCCCCTAGGGCGGGTGGGGCTTCCCGGGGGGCCTATTTGCAATGCCGGGAAGCGCGGGGCAGTCCGTGTGTGCGGCCTGGGGACACCCGCAGGTGTGTGTGCTCCCCCCTGGCCGGCCGCTGCGGCTAGCCAGCACCTGGGGGCTGTTGGCAGCGCCCCTGGGCAGCCTCCTAGAGCCAGGGGTCTGGCAGGCTCCGGGGGCAAATGGACTACGGAAGCCGAGAGGGGCCCGTCCGCGCCAAAACCCAAAACGCGCTGCGGCCTCCAGGGAGGGACACAGGGGACACAAGTGGCTGTGTGGCTTGCAGTGCCCGACCAGAGGGAGGGAGGTTGGCTGGCTGCTGAGGCGCAGCAGGTGTCAGCCCTTCGGGAAGTGCCCGTGGATGCTTCGGGAATGGGGCCTGCCAACTCAGAACCCCCGTTCCCTGTGGCTGCAGCCGGCCAGGGGGCTCCAGGGTCGGGTGCGCCGCGGGCCTGGGGGGCTTCTTGCCTGTGTGCAGGGCTTCTACGCACAAGGTGGCACCTCATCCCGGCCCAAGGGTGGTGGCAGGAACCCAGGTGGCGCTCGGGGACTCAGCAGGGCCTGCCCCCGGGGCCTGCCCGCAACACCTGATTGCCCGCGGGCGTGTCCGTCCACCCTCAAAAAGTTCTGCTGGGACAGCCCTGACCGAGCTCCGAGCTCCTCGCCCTTGGACCGCCCCAGTGGGCTTCAGGAGTGGGTGTGTGCCAGCAGCAGCCCTCCCCACTCACCCACCGTGCGTCGGCCCCGCCCGACAAGCCCCTAGGGCGGGCGGGGCTTCCCGGGGGGCCTATTTGCAAGGCCGGGAAGTGCGGGGCAGTCCGTGTGTGCGGCCTGGGGACACCCGCAGGTGTGTGTGCTCCCCCCTGGCCGGCCGCTGCGGCTAGCCAGCACCTGGGGGCTGTTGGCAGCGCCCCTGGGCAGCCTCCTAGAGCCAGGGGTCTGGCAGGCTCCGGGGGCAAATGGACTACGGAAGCCGAGAGGGGCCCGTCCGCGCCAAAACCCAAAACGCGCTGCGGCCTCCAGGGAGGGACACAGGGGACACAAGTGGCTGTGTGGCTTGCAGTGCCCGACCAGAGGGAGGGAGGTTGGCTGGCTGCTGAGGCGCAGCAGGTGTCAGCCCTTCGGGAAGTGCCCGTGGATGCTTCGGGAATGGGGCCTGCCAACTCAGAACCCCCGTTCCCTGTGGCTGCAGCCGGCCAGGGGGCTCCAGGGTCGGGTGCGCCGCGGGCCTGGGGGGCTTCTTGCCTGTGTGCAGGGCTTCTACGCACAAGGTGGCACCTCATCCCGGCCCAAGGGTGGTGGCAGGAACCCAGGTGGCGCTCGGGGACTCAGCAGGGCCTGCCCCCGGGGCCTGCCCGCAACACCTGATTGCCCGCGGGCGTGTCCGTCCACCCTCAAAAAGTTCTGCTGGGACAGCCCTGACCGAGCTCCGAGCTCCTCGCCCTTGGACCGCCCCAGTGGGCTTCAGGAGTGGGTGTGTGCCAGCAGCAGCCCTCCCCACTCACCCACCGTGCGTCGGCCCCACCCGACAAGCCCCTAGGGCGGGTGGGGCTTCCCGGGGGGCCTATTTGCAATGCCGGGAAGCGCGGGGCAGTCCGTGTGTGCGGCCTGGGGACACCCGCAGGTGTGTGTGCTCCCCCGTGGCCGGCTGCTGCGGCTAGCCAGCACCTGGGGGCTGTTGGCAGCGCCCCTGGGCAGCCTCCTAGAGCCAGGGGTCTGGCAGGCTCCGGGGGCAAATGGACTACGGAAGCCGAGAGGGGCCCGTCCACGCCAAAACCCAAAACGCGCTGCGGCCTCCAGGGAGGGACACAGGGGACACAAGTGGCTGTGTGGCTTGCAGTGCCCGACCAGAGGGAGGGAGGTTGGCTGGCTGCTGAGGCGCAGCAGGTGTCAGCCCTTCGGGAAGTGCCCGTGGATGCTTCGGGAATGGGGCCTGCCAACTCAGAACCCCCGTTCCCTGTGGCTGCAGCCGGCCAGGGGGCTCCAGGGTCGGGTGCGCCGCGGGCCTGGGGGGCTTCTTGCCTGTGTGCAGGGCTTCTACGCACAAGGTGGCACCTCATCCCGGCCCAAGGGTGGTGGCAGGAACCCAGGTGGCGCTCGGGGACTCAGCAGGGCCTGCCCCCGGGGCCTGCCCGCAACACCTGATTGCCCGCGGGCGTGTCCGTCCACCCTCAAAAAGTTCTGCTGGGACAGCCCTGACCGAGCTCCGAGCTCCTCGCCCTTGGACCGCCCCAGTGGGCTTCAGGAGTGGGTGTGTGCCAGCAGCAGCCCTCCCCACTCACCCACCGTGCGTCGGCCCCGCCCGACAAGCCCCTAGGGCGGGCGGGGCTTCCCGGGGGGCCTATTTGCAATGCCGGGAAGCGCGGGGCAGTCCGTGTGTGCGGCCTGGGGACACCCGCAGGTGTGTGTGCTCCCCCGTGGCCGGCTGCTGCGGCTAGCCAGCACCTGGGGGCTGTTGGCAGCGCCCCTGGGCAGCCTCCTAGAGCCAGGGGTCTGGCAGGCTCCGGGGGCAAATGGACTACGGAAGCCGAGAGGGGCCCGTCCGCGCCAAAACCCAAAACGCGCTGCGGCCTCCAGGGAGGGACACAGGGGACACAAGTGGCTGTGTGGCTTGCAGTGCCCGACCAGAGGGAGGGAGGTTGGCTGGCTGCTGAGGCGCAGCAGGTGTCAGCCCTTCGGGAAGTGCCCGTGGATGCTTCGGGAATGGGGCCTGCCAACTCAGAACCCCCGTTCCCTGTGGCTGCAGCCGGCCAGGGGGCTCCAGGGTCGGGTGCGCCGCGGGCCTGGGGGGCTTCTTGCCTGTGTGCAGGGCTTCTACGCACAAGGTGGCACCTCATCCCGGCCCAAGGGTGGTGGCAGGAACCCAGGTGGCGCTCGGGGACTCAGCAGGGCCTGCCCCCGGGGCCTGCCCGCAACACCTGATTGCCCGCGGGCGTGTCCGTCCACCCTCAAAAAGTTCTGCTGGGACAGCCCTGACCGAGCTCCGAGCTCCTCGCCCTTGGACCGCCCCAGTGGGCTTCAGGAGTGGGTGTGTGCCAGCAGCAGCCCTCCCCACTCACCCACCGTGCGTCGGCCCCACCCGACAAGCCCCTAGGGCGGGCGGGGCTTCCCGGGGGGCCTATTTGCAATGCCGGGAAGCGCGGGGCAGTCCGTGTGTGCGGCCTGGGGACACCCGCAGGTGTGTGTGCTCCCCCGTGGCCGGCTGCTGCGGCTAGCCAGCACCTGGGGGCTGTTGGCAGCGCCCCTGGGCAGCCTCCTAGAGCCAGGGGTCTGGCAGGCTCCGGGGGCAAATGGACTACGGAAGCCGAGAGGGGCCCGTCCGCGCCAAAACCCAAAACGCGCTGCGGCCTCCAGGGAGGGACACAGGGGACACAAGTGGCTGTGTGGCTTGCAGTGCCCGACCAGAGGGAGGGAGGTTGGCTGGCTGCTGAGGCGCAGCAGGTGTCAGCCCTTCGGGAAGTGCCCGTGGATGCTTCGGGAATGGGGCCTGCCAACTCAGAACCCCCGTTCCCTGTGGCTGCAGCCGGCCAGGGGGCTCCAGGGTCGGGTGCGCCGCGGGCCTGGGGGGCTTCTTGCCTGTGTGCAGGGCTTCTACGCACAAGGTGGCAGCTCATCCCGGCCCATGGTGGTGGCAGGAACCCAGGTGGCGCTCGGGGACTCAGCAGGGCCTGCCCCCGGGGCCTGCCCGCAACACCTGATTGCCCGCGGGCGTGTCCGTCCACCCTCAAAAAGTTCTGCTGGGACAGCCCTGACCGAGCTCCGAGCTCCTCGCCCTTGGACCGCCCCAGTGGGCTTCAGGAGTGGGTGTGTGCCAGCAGCAGCCCTCCCCACTCACCCACCGTGCGTCGGCCCCACCCGACAAGCCCCTAGGGCGGGCGGGGCTTCCCGGGGGGCCTATTTGCAATGCCGGGAAGCGCGGGGCAGTCCGTGTGTGCGGCCTGGGGACACCCGCAGGTGTGTGTGCTCCCCCGTGGCCGGCCGCTGCGGCTAGCCAGCACCTGGGGGCTGTTGGCAGCGCCCCTGGGCAGCCTCCTAGAGCCAGGGGTCTGGCAGGCTCCGGGGGCAAATGGACTACGGAAGCCGAGAGGGGCCCGTCCGCGCCAAAACCCAAAACGCGCTGCGGCCTCCAGGGAGGGACACAGGGGACACAAGTGGCTGTGTGGCTTGCAGTTCCCGACCAGAGGGAGGGAGGTTGGCTGGCTGCTGAGGCACAGCAGGTGTCAGCCCTTCGGGAAGTGCCCGTGGATGCTTCGGGAATGGGGCCTGCCAACTCAGAACCCCCGTTCCCTGTGGCTGCAGCCGGCCAGGGGGCTCCAGGGTCAGGTGCGCCGCGGGCCTGGGGGGCTTCTTGCCTGTGTGCAGGGCTTCTACGTACAAGGTGGCACCTCATCCCGGCCCAAGGGTGGTGGCAGGAACCCAGGTGGCGCTTGGGGACTCAGCAGGGCCTGCCCCCGGGGCCTGCCCGCAACACCTGATTGCCCGCGGGCGTGTCCGTCCACGCTCAAAAAGTTCTGCTGGGACAGCCCTGACCGAGCTCCGAGCTCCTCGCCCTTGGACCGCCCCAGTGGGCTTCAGGAGTGGGTGTGTGCCAGCAGCAGCCCTCCCCACTCACCCACCGTGCGTCGGCCCCACCCGACAAGCCCCTAGGGCGGGCGGGGCTTCCCGGGGGGCCTATTTGCAATGCCGGGAAGCGCGGGGCAGTCCGTGTGTGCGGCCTGGGGACACCCGCAGGTGTGTGTGCTCCCCCGTGGCCGGCTGCTGCGGCTAGCCAGCACCTGGGGGCTGTTGGCAGCGCCCCTGGGCAGCCTCCTAGAGCCAGGGGTCTGGCAGGCTCCGGGGGCAAATGGACTACGGAAGCCGAGAGGGGCCCATCCGCGCCAAAACCCAAAACGCGCTGCGGCCTCCAGGGAGGGACACAGGGGACACAAGTGGCTGTGTGGCTTGCAGTGCCCGACCAGAGGGAGGGAGGTTGGCTGGCTGCTGAGGCGCAGCAGGTGTCAGCCCTTCGGGAAGTGCCCGTGGATGCTTCGGGAATGGGGCCTGCCAACTCAGAAGCCCCGTTCCCTGTGGCTGCATCCGGCCAGGGGGCTCCAGGGTCGGGTGCGCCGCGGGCCTGGGGGGCTTCTTGCCTGTGTGCAGGGCTTCTACGCACAAGGTGGCACCTCATCCCGGCCCAAGGGTGGTGGCAGGAACCCAGGTGGCGCTCGGGGACTCAGCAGGGCCTGCCCCCGGGGCCTGCCCGCAACACCTGATTGCCCGCGGGCGTGTCCGTCCACCCTCAAAAAGTTCTGCTGGGACAGCCCTGACCGAGCTCTGAGCTCCTCGCCCTTGGACCGCCCCAGTGGGCTTCAGGAGTGGGTGTGTGCCAGCAGCAGCCCTCCCCACTCACCCACCGTGCGTCGGCCCCGCCCGACAAGCCCCTAGGGCGGGCGGGGCTTCCCGGGGGGCCTATTTGCAACGCCGGGAAGCGCGGGGCAGTCCGTTGTGCGGCCTGGGGACACCCGCAGGTGTGTGTGCTCCCCCCTGGCCGGCCGCTGCGGCTAGCCAGCACCTGGGGGCTGTTGGCAGCGCCCCTGGGCAGCCTCCTAGAGCCAGGGGTCTGGCAGGCTCCGGGGGCAAATGGACTACGGAAGCCGAGAGGGGCCCGTCCGCGCCAAAACCCAAAACGCGCTGCGGCCTCCAGGGAGGGACACAGGGGACACAAGTGGCTGTGTGGCTTGCAGTGCCCGACCAGAGGGAGGGAGGTTGGCTGGCTGCTGAGGCGCAGCAGGTGTCAGCCCTTCGGGAAGTGCCCGTGGATGCTTCGGGAATGGGGCCTGCCAACTCAGAACCCCCGTTCCCTGTGGCTGCAGCCGGCCAGGGGGCTCCAGGGTCGGGTGCGCCGCGGGCCTGGGGGGCTTCTTGCCTGTGTGCAGGGCTTCTACGCACAAGGTGGCACCTCATCCCGGCCCAAGGGTGGTGGCAGGAACCCAGGTGGCGCTCGGGGACTCAGCAGGGCCTGCCCCCGGGGCCTGCCCGCAACACCTGATTGCCCGCGGGCGTGTCCGTCCACCCTCAAAAAGTTCTGCTGGGACAGCCCTGACCGAGCTCCGAGCTCCTCGCCCTTGGACCGCCCCAGTGGGCTTCAGGAGTGGGTGTGTGCCAGCAGCAGCCCTCCCCACTCACCCACCGTGCGTCGGCCCCACCCGACAAGCCCCTAGGGCGGGCGGGGCTTCCCGGGGGGCCTATTTGCAATGCCAGGAAGCACGGGGCAGTCCGTGTGTGCGGCCTGGGGACACCCGCAGGTGTGTGTGCTCCCCCGTGGCCGGCTGCTGCGGCTAGCCAGCACCTGGGGGCTGTTGGCAGCGCCCCTGGGCAGCCTCCTAGAGCCAGGGGTCTGGCAGGCTCCGGGGGCAAATGGACTACGGAAGCCGAGAGGGGCCCATCCGCGCCAAAACCCAAAACGCGCTGCGGCCTCCAGGGAGGGACACAGGGGACACAAGTGGCTGTGTGGCTTGCAGTGCCCGACCAGAGGGAGGGAGGTGGGCTGGCTGCTGAGGCGCAGCAGGTGTCAGCCCTTCGGGAAGTGCCCGTGGATGCTTCGGGAATGGGGCCTGCCAACTCAGAACCCCCGTTCCCTGTGGCTGCAGCCGGCCAGGGGGCTCCAGGGTCGGGTGCGCCGCGGGCCTGGGGGGCTTCTTGCCTGTGTGCAGGGCTTCTACGCACAAGGTGGCACCTCATCCCGGCCCAAGGGTGGTGGCAGGAACCCAGGTGGCGCTCGGGGACTCAGCAGGGCCTGCCCCCGGGGCCTGCCCGCAACACCTGATTGCCCGCGGGCGTGTCCGTCCACACTCAAAAAGTTCTGCTGGGACAGCCCTGACCGAGCTCCGAGCTCCTCGCCCTTGGACCGCCCCAGTGGGCTTCAGGAGTGGGTGTGTGCCAGCAGCAGCCCTCCCCACTCACCCACCGTGCGTCGGCCCCACCCGACAAGCCCCTAGGGCGGGCGGGGCTTCCCGGGGGGCCTATTTGCAATGCCGGGAAGCGCGGGGCAGTCCGTGTGTGCGGCCTGGGGACACCCGCAGGTGTGTGTGCTCCCCCGTGGCCGGCTGCTGCGGCTAGCCAGCACCTGGGGGCTGTTGGCAGCGCCCCTGGGCAGCCTCCTAGAGCCAGGGGTCTGGCAGGCTCCGGGGGCAAATGGACTACGGAAGCCGAGAGGGGCCCATCCGCGCCAAACCCAAAACGCGCTGCGGCCTCCAGGGAGGGACACAGGGGACACAAGTGGCTGTGTGGCTTGCAGTGCCCGACCAGAGGGAGGGAGGTTGGCTGGCTGCTGAGGCGCAGCAGGTGTCAGCCCTTCGGGAAGTGCCCGTGGATGCTTCGGGAATGGGGCCTGCCAACTCAGAAGCCCCGTTCCCTGTGGCTGCATCCGGCCAGGGGGCTCCAGGGTCGGGTGCGCCGCGGGCCTGGGGGGCTTCTTGCCTGTGTGCAGGGCTTCTACGCACAAGGTGGCACCTCATCCCGGCCCAAGGGTGGTGGCAGGAACCCAGGTGGCGCTCGGGGACTCAGCAGGGCCTGCCCCCGGGGCCTGCCCGCAACACCTGATTGCCCGCGGGCGTGTCCGTCCACCCTCAAAAAGTTCTGCTGGGACAGCCCTGACCGAGCTCTGAGCTCCTCGCCCTTGGACCGCCCCAGTGGGCTTCAGGAGTGGGTGTGTGCCAGCAGCAGCCCTCCCCACTCACCCACCGTGCGTCGGCCCCGCCCGACAAGCCCCTAGGGCGGGCGGGGCTTCCCGGGGGGCCTATTTGCAACGCCGGGAAGCGCGGGGCAGTCCGTTGTGCGGCCTGGGGACACCCGCAGGTGTGTGTGCTCCCCCCTGGCCGGCCGCTGCGGCTAGCCAGCACCTGGGGGCTGTTGGCAGCGCCCCTGGGCAGCCTCCTAGAGCCAGGGGTCTGGCAGGCTCCGGGGGCAAATGGACTACGGAAGCCGAGAGGGGCCCGTCCGCGCCAAAACCCAAAACGCGCTGCGGCCTCCAGGGAGGGACACAGGGGACACAAGTGGCTGTGTGGCTTGCAGTTCCCGACCAGAGGGAGGGAGGTTGGCTGGCTGCTGAGGCGCAGCAGGTGTCAGCCCTTCGGGAAGTGCCCGTGGATGCTTCGGGAATGGGGCCTGCCAACTCAGAACCCCCGTTCCCTGTGGCTGCAGCCGGCCAGGGGGCTCCAGGGTCGGGTGCGCCGCGGGCCTGGGGGGCTTCTTGCCTGTGTGCAGGGCTTCTACGCACAAGGTGGCACCTCATCCCGGCCCAAGGGTGGTGGCAGGAACCCAGGTGGCGCTCGGGGACTCAGCAGGGCCTGCCCCCGGGGCCTGCCTGCAACACCTGATTGCCCGCGGGCGTGTCCGTCCACCCTCAAAAAGTTCTGCTGGGACAGCCCTGACCGAGCTCCGAGCTCCTCGCCCTTGGACCGCCCCAGTGGGCTTCAGGAGTGGGTGTGTGCCAGCAGCAGCCCTCCCCACTCACCCACCGTGCGTCGGCCCCACCCGACAAGCCCCTAGGGCGGGCGGGGCTTCCCGGGGGGCCTATTTGCAATGCCGGGAAGCGCGGGGCAGTCCGTGTGTGCGGCCTGGGGACACCCGCAGGTGTGTGTGCTCCCCCGTGGCCGGCTGCTGCGGCTAGCCAGCACCTGGGGGCTGTTGGCAGCGCCCCTGGGCAGCCTCCTAGAGCCAGGGGTCTGGCAGGCTCCGGGGGCAAATGGACTACGGAAGCCGAGAGGGGCCCGTCCGCGCCAAAACCCAAAACGCGCTGCGGCCTCCAGGGAGGGACACAGGGGACACAAGTGGCTGTGTGGCTTGCAGTGCCCGACCAGAGGGAGGGAGGTTGGCTGGCTGCTGAGGCGCAGCAGGTGTCAGCCCTTCGGGAAGTGCCCGTGGATGCTTCGGGAATGGGGCCTGCCAACTCAGAACCCCCGTTCCCTGTGGCTGCAGCCGGCCAGGGGGCTCCAGGGTCGGGTGCGCCGCGGGCCTGGGGGGCTTCTTGCCTGTGTGCAGGGCTTCTACGCACAAGGTGGCACCTCATCCCGGCCCAAGGGTGGTGGCAGGAACCCAGGTGGCGCTCGGGGACTCAGCAGGGCCTGCCCCCGGGGCCTGCCCCCAACACCTGATTGCCCGCGGGCGTGTCCGTCCACCCTCAAAAAGTTCTGCTGGGACAGCCCTGACCGAGCTCCGAGCTCCTCGCCCTTGGACCGCCCCAGTGGGCTTCAGGAGTGGGTGTGTGCCAGCAGCAGCCCTCCCCACTCACCCACGGTGCGTCAGCCCCACCCGACAAGCCCCTAGGGCGGGCGGGGCTTCCCGGGGGGCCTATTTGCAAGGCCGGGAAGCGCGGGGCAGTCCGTGTGTGCGGCCTGGGGACACCCGCAGGTGTGTGTGCTCCCCCCTGGCCGGCCACTGCGGCTAGCCAGCACCTGGGGGCTGTTGGCAGCGCCCCTGGGCAGCCTCCTAGAGCCAGGGGTCTGGCAGGCTCCGGGGGCAAATGGACTACGGAAGCCGAGAGGGGCCCGTCCGCGCCAAAACCCAAAACGCGCTGCGGCCTCCAGGGAGGGACACAGGGGACACAAGTGGCTGTGTGGCTTGCAGTGCCCGACCAGAGGGAGGGAGGTTGGCTGGCTGCTGAGGCGCAGCAGGTGTCAGCCCTTCGGGAAGTGCCCGTGGATGCTTCGGGAATGGGGCCTGCCAACTCAGAACCCCCGTTCCCTGTGGCTGCAGCCGGCCAGGGGGCTCCAGGGTCGGGTGCGCCGCGGGCCTGGGGGGCTTCTTGCCTGTGTGCAGGGCTTCTACGCACAAGGTGGCACCTCATCCCGGCCCAAGGGTGGTGGCAGGAACCCAGGTGGCGCTCGGGGACTCAGCAGGGCCTGCCCCCGGGGCCTGCCCGCAACACCTGATTGCCCGCGGGCGTGTCCGTCCACCCTCAAAAAGTTCTGCTGGGACAGCCCTGACCGAGCTCCGAGCTCCTCGCCCTTGGACCGCCCCAGTGGGCTTCAGGAGTGGGTGTGTGCCAGCAGCAGCCCTCCCCACTCACCCACCGTGCGTCGGCCCCGCCCGACAAGCCCCTAGGGCGGGCGGGGCTTCCCGGGGGGCCTATTTGCAATGCTGGGAAGCGCGGGGCAGTCCGTGTGTGCGGCCTGGGGACACCCGCAGGTGTGTGTGCTCCCCCGTGGCCGGCTGCTGCGCCTAGCCAGCACCTGGGGGCTGTTGGCAGCGCCCCTGGGCAGCCTCCTAGAGCCAGGGGTCTGGCAGGCTCCGGGGGCAAATGGACTACGGAAGCCGAGAGGGGCCCGTGCGCGCCAAAACCCAAAACGCGCTGCGGCCTCCAGGGAGGGACACAGGGGACACAAGTGGCTGTGTGGCTTGCAGTTCCCGACCAGAGGGAGGGAGGTTGGCTGGCTGCTGAGGCGCAGCAGGTGTCAGCCCTTCGGGAAGTGCCCGTGGATGCTTCGGGAATGGGGCCTGCCAACTCAGAACCCCCGTTCCCTGTGGCTGCAGCCGGCCAGGGGGCTCCAGGGTCGGGTGCGCCGCGGGCCTGGGGGGCTTCTTGCCTGTGTGCAGGGCTTCTACGCACAAGGTGGCACCTCATCCCGGCCCAAGGGTGGTGGCAGGAACCCAGGTGGCGCTCGGGGACTCAGCAGGGCCTGCCCCCGGGGCCTGCCCGCAACACCTGATTGCCCGCGGGCGTGTCCGTCCACCCTCAAAAAGTTCTGCTGGGACAGCCCTGACCGAGCTCCGAGCTCCTCGCCCTTGGACCGCCCCAGTGGGCTTCAGGAGTGGGTGTGTGCCAGCAGCAGCCCTCCCCACTCACCCACCGTGCGTCGGCCCCACCCGACAAGCCCCTAGGGCGGGCGGGGCTTCCCGGGGGGCCTATTTGCAATGCCGGGAAGCGCGGGGCAGTCCGTGTGTGCGGCCTGGGGACACCCGCAGGTGTGTGTGCTCCCCCGTGGCCGGCTGCTGCGGCTAGCCAGCACCTGGGGGCTGTTGGCAGCGCCCCTGGGCAGCCTCCTAGAGCCAGGGGTCTGGCAGGCTCCGGGGGCAAATGGACTACGGAAGCCGAGAGGGGCCCGTCCGCGCCAAAACCCAAAACGCGCTGCGGCCTCCAGGGAGGGACACAGGGGACACAAGTGGCTGTGTGGCTTGCAGTTCCCGACCAGAGGGAGGGAGGTTGGCTGGCTGCTGAGGCGCAGCAGGTGTCAGCCCTTCGGGAAGTGCCCGTGGATGCTTCGGGAATGGGGCCTGCCAACTCAGAACCCCCGTTCCCTGTGGCTGCAGCCGGCCAGGGGGCTCCAGGGTCGGGTGCGCCGCGGGCCTGGGGGGCTTCTTGCCTGTGTGCAGGGCTTCTACGCACAAGGTGGCACCTCATCCCGGCCCATGGTGGTGGCAGGAACCCAGGTGGCGCTCGGGGACTCAGCAGGGCCTGCCCCCGGGGCCTGCCCGCAACACCTGATTGCCCGCGGGCGTGTCCGTCCACCCTCAAAAAGTTCTGCTGGGACAGCCCTGACCGAGCTCCGAGCTCCTCGCCCTTGGACCGCCCCAGTGGGCTTCAGGAGTGGGTGTGTGCCAGCAGCAGCCCTCCCCACTCACCCACCGTGCGTCGGCCCCACCCGACAAGCCCCTAGGGCGGGCGGGGCTTCCCGGGGGGCCTATTTGCAATGCCGGGAAGCGCGGGGCAGTCCGTGTGTGCGGCCTGGGGACACCCGCAGGTGTGTGTGCTCCCCCGTGGCCGGCTGCTGCGGCTAGCCAGCACCTGGGGGCTGTTGGCAGCGCCCCTGGGCAGCCTCCTAGAGCCAGGGGTCTGGCAGGCTCCGGGGGCAAATGGACTACGGAAGCCGAGAGGGGCCCGTCCGCGCCAAAACCCAAAACGCGCTGCGGCCTCCAGGGAGGGACACAGGGGACACAAGTGGCTGTGTGGCTTGCAGTGCCCGACCAGAGGGAGGGAGGTTGGCTGGCTGCTGAGGCGCAGCAGGTGTCAGCCCTTCGGGAAGTGCCCGTGGATGCTTCGGGAATGGGGCCTGCCAACTCAGAACCCCCGTTCCCTGTGGCTGCAGCCGGCCAGGGGACTCCAGGGTCGGGTGCGCCGCGGGCCTGGGGGGCTTCTTGCCTGTGTGCAGGGCTTCTACGCACAAGGTGGCACCTCATCCCGGCCCAAGGGTGGTGGCAGGAACCCAGGTGGCGCTCGGGGACTCAGCAGGGCCTGCCCCCGGGGCCTGCCCGCAACACCTGATTGCCCGCGGGCGTGTCCGTCCACCCTCAAAAAGTTCTGCTGGGACAGCCCTGACCGAGCTCCGAGCTCCTCGCCCTTGGACCGCCCCAGTGGGCTTCAGGAGTGGGTGTGTGCCAGCAGCAGCCCTCCCCACTCACCCACCGTGCGTCGGCCCCACCCGACAAGCCCCTAGGGCGGGCGGGGCTTCCCGGGGGGCCTATTTGCAATGCCGGGAAGCGCGCGGCAGTCCGTGTGTGCGGCCTGGGGACACCCGCAGGTGTGTGTGCTCCCCCGTGGCCGGCTGCTGCGGCTAGCCAGCACCTGGGGGCTGTTGGCAGCGCCCCTGGGCAGCCTCCTAGAGCCAGGGGTCTGGCAGGCTCCGGGGGCAAATGGACTACGGAAGCCGAGAGGGGCCCATCCGCGCCAAAACCCAAAACGCGCTGCGGCCTCCAGGGAGGGACACAGGGGACACAAGTGGCTGTGTGGCTTGCAGTGCCCGACCAGAGGGAGGGAGGTTGGCTGGCTGCTGAGGCGCAGCAGGTGTCAGCCCTTCGGGAAGTGCCCGTGGATGCTTCGGGAATGGGGCCTGCCAACTCAGAAGCCCCGTTCCCTGTGGCTGCATCCGGCCAGGGGGCTCCAGGGTCGGGTGCGCCGCGGGCCTGGGGGGCTTCTTGCCTGTGTGCAGGGCTTCTACGCACAAGGTGGCACCTCATCCCGGCCCAAGGGTGGTGGCAGGAACCCAGGTGGCGCTCGGGGACTCAGCAGGGCCTGCCCCCGGGGCCTGCCCGCAACACCTGATTGCCCGCGAGCGTGTCCGTCCACCCTCAAAAAGTTCTGCTGGGACAGCCCTGACCGAGCTCTGAGCTCCTCGCCCTTGGACCGCCCCAGTGGGCTTCAGGAGTGGGTGTGTGCCAGCAGCAGCCCTCCCCACTGACCCACCGTGCGTCGGCCCCGCCCGACAAGCCCCTAGGGCGGGCGGGGCTTCCCGGGGGGCCTATTTGCAACGCCGGGAAGCGCGGGGCAGTCCGTTGTGCGGTTGGGGACACCCGCAGGTGTGTGTGCTCCCCCCTGGCCGGCCGCTGCGGCTAGCCAGCACCTGGGGGCTGTTGGCAGCGCCCCTGGGCAGCCTCCTAGAGCCAGGGGTCTGGCAGGCTCCGGGGGCAAATGGACTACGGAAGCCGAGAGGGGCCCGTCCGCGCCAAAACCCAAAACGCGCTGCGGCCTCCAGGGAGGGACACAGGGGACACAAGTGGCTGTGTGGCTTGCAGTGCCCGACCAGAGGGAGGGAGGTTGGCTGGCTGCTGAGGCGCAGCAGGTGTCAGCCCTTCGGGAAGTGCCCGTGGATGCTTCAGGAATGGGGCCTGCCAACTCAGAACCCCCGTTCCCTGTGGCTGCAGCTGGCCAGGGGGCTCCAGGGTCGGGTGCGCCGCGGGCCTGGGGGGCTTCTTGCCTGTGTGCAGGGCTTCTACGCACAAGGTGGCACCTCATCCCGGCCCAAGGGTGGTGGCAGGAACCCAGGTGGCGCTCGGGGACTCAGCAGGGCCTGCCCCCGGGGACTGCCTGCAACACCTGATTGCCCGCGGGCGTGTCCGTCCACCCTCAAAAAGTTCTGCTGGGACAGCCCTGACCGAGCTCCGAGCTCCTTGCCCTTGGACCGCCCCAGTGGGCTTCAGGAGTGGGTGTGTGCCAGCAGCAGCCCTCCCCACTCACCCACCGTGCGTCGGCCCCACCCGACAAGCCCCTAGGGCGGGCGGGGCTTCCCGGGGGGCCTATTTGCAATGCCGGGAAGCGCGGGGCAGTCCGTGTGTGCGGCCTGGGGACACCCGCAGGTGTGTGTGCTCCCCCGTGGCCGGCTGCTGCGGCTAGCCAGCACCTGGGGGCTGTTGGCAGCGCCCCTGGGCAGCCTCCTAGAGCCAGGGGTCTGGCAGGCTCCGGGGGCAAATGGACTACGGAAGCCGAGAGGGGCCTGTCCGCGCCAAAACCCAAAACGCGCTGCGGCCTCCAGGGAGGGACACAGGGGACACAAGTGGCTGTGTGGCTTGCAGTGCCCGACCAGAGGGAGGGAGGTGGGCTGGCTGCTGAGGCGCAGCAGGTGTCAGCCCTTCGGGAAGTGCCCGTGGATGCTTCGGGAATGGGGCCTGCCAACTCAGAACCCCCGTTCCCTGTGGCTGCAGCCGGCCAGGGGGCTCCAGGGTCGGGTGCGCCGCGGGCCTGGGGGGCTTCTTGCCTGTGTGCAGGGCTTCTACGCACAAGGTGGCACCTCATCCCGGCCCAAGGGTGGTGGCAGGAACCCAGGTGGCGCTCGGGGACTCAGCAGGGCCTGCCCCCGGGGCCTGCCCCCAACACCTGATTGCCCGCGGGCGTGTCCGTCCACCCTCAAAAAGTTCTGCTGGGACAGCCCTGACCGAGCTCCGAGCTCCTCGCCCTTGGACCGCCCCAGTGGGCTTCAGGAGTGGGTGTGTGCCAGCAGCAGCCCTCCCCACTCACCCACGGTGCGTCAGCCCCACCCGACAAGCCCCTAGGGCGGGCGGGGCTTCCCGGGGGGCCTATTTGCAAGGCCGGGAAGCGCGGGGCAGTCCGTGTGTGCGGCCTGGGGACACCCGCAGGTGTGTGTGCTCCCCCCTGGCCGGCCACTGCGGCTAGCCAGCACCTGGGGGCTGTTGGCAGCGCCCCTGGGCAGCCTCCTAGAGCCAGGGGTCTGGCAGGCTCCGGGGGCAAATGGACTACGGAAGCCGAGAGGGGCCCGTCCGCGCCAAAACCCAAAACGCGCTGCGGCCTCCAGGGAGGGACACAGGGGACACAAGTGGCTGTGTGGCTTGCAGTGCCCGACCAGAGGGAGGGAGGTTGGCTGGCTGCTGAGGCGCAGCAGGTGTCAGCCCTTCGGGAAGTGCCCGTGGATGCTTCGGGAATGGGGCCTGCCAACTCAGAACCCCCGTTCCCTGTGGCTGCAGCTGGCCAGGGGGCTCCAGGGTCGGGTGCGCCGCGGGCCTGGGGGGCTTCTTGCCTGTGTGCAGGGCTTCTACGCACAAGGTGGCACCTCATCCCGGCCCATGGTGGTGGCAGGAACCCAGGTGGCGCTCGGGGACTCAGAAGGGCCTGCCCCCGGGGCCTGCCCGCAACACCTGATTGCCCGCGGGCGTGTCCGTCCACCCTCAAAAAGTTCTGCTGGGACAGCCCTGACCGAGCTCCGAGCTCCTCGCCCTTGGACCGCCCCAGTGGGCTTCAGGAGTGGGTGTGTGCCAGCAGCAGCCCTCCCCACTCACCCACCGTGCGTCGGCCCCGCCCGACAAGCCCCTAGGGACAGCGGGGCTTCCCGGGGGACCTATTTGCAACGCCGGGAAGCGCGGGGCAGTCCGTGTGTGCTGCCTGGGGACACCCGCAGGTGTGTGTGCTCCCCCGTGGCCGGCTGCTGCGGGTAGCCAGCACCTGGGGGCTGTTGGCAGCGCCCCTGGGCAGCCTCCTAGAGCCAGGGGTCTGGCAGGCTCCGGGGGCAAATGGACTACGGAAGCCGAGAGGGGCCCGTCCGCGCCAAAACCCAAAATGCGCTGCGGCCTCCAGGGAGGGACACAGGGGACACAAGTGGCTGTGTGGCGTGCAGTGCCCGACCAGAGGGAGGGAGGTTGGCTGGCTGCTGAGGCGCAGCAGGTGTCAGCCCTTCGGGAAGTGCCCGTGGATGCTTCGGGAATGGGGCCTGCCAACTCAGAACCCCCGTTCCCTGTGGCTGCAGCCGGCCAGGGGGCTCCAGGGTCGGGTGCGCCGCGGGCCTGGGGGGCTTCTTGCCTGTGTGCAGGGCTTCTACGCACAAGGTGGCACCTCATCCCGGCCCAAGGGTGGTGGCAGGAACCCAGGTGGCGCTCGGGACTCAGCAGTGCCTGCCCCTGGGGCCTGCCCGCAACACCTGATTGCCCGCGGGCGTGTCCGTCCACCCTCAAAAAGTTCTGCTGGGACAGCCCTGACCGAGCTCCGAGCTCATCGCCCTTGGACCGCCCCAGTGGGCTTCAGGAGTGGGTGTGTGCCAGCAGCAGCCCTCCCCAGTCAACCACCTTGGGTCGGCCCACCCGACAAGCCCCTAGGGCGGGCGGGGCTTCCTGGGGGGCCTATTTGCAACATCGGGAAGCGCGGAGCAGTCCGTGTGTGCGGCCCGGGGACACCCGCAGGTGTGTGTGCTCCCCCGTGGCCGGCTGCTGCGGCTAGCCAGCACCTGGGGGCTGTTGGCAGCGCCCCTGGGCAGCCTCCTAGAGCCAGGGGTCTGGCAGGCTCCGGGGGCAAATGGACTACGGAAGCCGAGAGGGGCCCGTCCGCGCCAAAACCCAAAACGCGCTGCGGCCTCCAGGGAGGGACACAGGGGACACAAGTGGCTGTGTGGCTTGCAGTGCCCGACCAGAGGGAGGGAGGTTGGCTGGCTGCTGAGGCGCAGCAGGTGTCAGCCCTTCGGGAAGTGCCCGAGGATGCTTCGGGAATGGGGCCTGCCAACTCAGAACCCCCGTTCCCTGTGGCTGCAGCTGGCCAGGGGGCTCCAGGGTCGGGTGCGCCGCGGGCCTGGGGGGCTTCTTGCCTGTGTGCAGGGCTTCTACGCACAAGGTGGCACCTCATCCCGGCCCAAGGGTGGTGGCAGGAACCCAGGTTGCGCTTGGGGACTCAGCAGTGCCTGCCCCCGGGGCCTGCCTGCAACACCTGATTGCCCGCGGGCGTGTCCGTCCACCCTCAAAAAGTTCTGCTGGGACAGCCCTGACCGAGCTCCGAGCTCCTCGCCCTTGGACCGCCCCAGTGGGCTTCAGGAGTGGGTGTGTGCCAGCAGCAGCCCTCCCCACTCAACCAACGTGCGTCGGACCCACCCGACAAGCCCCTAGGGCGGGCGGGGCTTCCCGGGGGGCCTATTTGCAACGCCGGGAAGCGCGGGGCAGTTCGTGTGTGCGGCCCGGGGACACCCGCAGGTGTGTGTGCTCCCCCCGTGGCCGGCCGAGGCGGCTAGCCAGCACCTGGGGGCTGTTGGCAGCGCCCCTGGGCAGCCTCCTAGAGCCAGGGGTCTGGCAGGCTCCGGGGGCAAATGGACTACGGAAGCCGAGAGGGGCCCGTCCGCGCCAAAACCCAAAACGCGCTGCGGCCTCCAGGGAGGGACACAGGGGACACAAGTGGCTGTGTGGCGTGCAGTGCCCGACCAGAGGGAGGGAGGTTGGCTGGCTGCTGAGGCGCAGCAGGTGTCAGCCCTTCGGGAAGTGCCCGTGGATGCTTCGGGAATGGGGCCTGCCAACTCAGAACCCCCGTTCCCTGTGGCTGCAGCCGGCCAGGGGGCTCCAGGGTCGGGTGCGCCGCGGGCCTGGGGGGCTTCTTGCCTGTGTGCAGGGCTTCTACGCACAAGGTGGCACCTCATCCCGGCCCATGGTGGTGGCAGGAACCCAGGTGGCGCTCGGGGACTCAGAAGGGCCTGCCCCTGGGGCCTGCCCGCAACACCTGATTGCCCGCGGGCGTGTCCGTCCACCCTCAAAAAGTTCTGCTGGGACAGCCCTAACCGAGCTCCGAGCTCCTCGCCATTGGACCGCCCCAGTGGGCTTCAGGAGTGGGTGTGTGCCAGCAGCAGCCCTCCCCACTAACCCACCGTGCGTCGGCCCCGCCCGACAAGCCCCTAGGGACAGCGGGGCTTCCCGGGGGACCTATTTGCAACGCCGGGAAGCGCGGGGCAGTCTGTGTGTGCGGCCTGGGGACACCCGCAGGTGTGTGTGCTCCCCCGTGGCCGGCTGCTGCGGCTAGCCAGCACCTGGGGGCTGTTGGCAGCGCCCCTGGGCAGCCTCCTAGAGCCAGGGGTCTGGCAGGCTCCGGGGGCAAATGGACTACGGAAGCCGAGAGGGGCCCGTCCGCGCCAAAACCCAAAACGCGCTGCGGCCTCCAGGGAGGGACACAGGGGACACAAGTGGCTGTGTGGCGTGCAGTGCCCGACCAGAGGGAGGGAGGTTGGCTGGCTGCTGAGGCGCAGCAGGTGTCAGCCCTTCGGGAAGTGCCCGTGGATGCTTCGGGAATGGGGCCTGCCAACTCAGAACCCCCGTTCCCTGTGGCTGCAGCCGGCCAGGGGGCTCCAGGGTCGGGTGTGCCGCGGGCCTGGGGGGCTTCTTGCCTGTGTGCAGGGCTTCTACGCACAAGGTGGCACCTCATCCCGGCCCAAGGGTGGTGGCAGGAACCCAGGTGGCGCTCGGGGACTTAGCAGTGCCTGCCCCTGGGGCCTGCCCGCAACACCTGATTGCCCGCGGGCGTGTCCGTCCACCCTCAAAAAGTTCTGCTGGGACAGCCCTGACCGAGCTCCGAGCTCATCGCCCTTGGACCGCCCCAGTGGGCTTCAGGAGTGGGTGTGTGCCAGCAGCAGCCCTCCCCAGTCAACCACCTTGGGTCGGCCCCACCCGACAAGCCCCTAGGGCGGGCGGGGCTTTCCGGGGGGCCTATTTGCAACATCGGGAAGCGCGGGGCAGTCCGTGTGTGCGGCCCGGGGACACCCGCAGGTGTGTGTGCTCCCCCGTGGCCGGCTGCTGCGGCTAGCCAGCACCTGGGGCTTTGGCAGCGCCCCTGGGCAGCCTCCTAGAGCCAGGGGTCTGGCAGGCTCCGGGGGCAAATGGACTACGGAAGCCGAGAGGGGCCCGTCCGCGCCAAAACCCAAAACGCGCTGCGGCCTCCAGGGAGGGACACAGGGGACACAAGTGGCTGTGTGGCTTGCAGTGCCCGACCAGAGGGAGGGAGGTTGGCTGGCTGCTGAGGCGCAGCAGGTGTCAGCCCTTCGGGAAGTGCCCGTGGATGCTTCGGGAATGGGGCCTGCCAACTCAGAAGCCCCGTTCCCTGTGGCTGCAGCTGGCCAGGGGGCTCCAGGGTCGGGTGCGCCGCGGGCCTGGGGGGCTTCTTGCCTGTGTGCAGGGCTTCTACGCACAAGGTGGCACCTCATCCCGGCCCAAGGGTGGTGGCAGGAACCCAGGTGGCGCTCGGGGACTCAGCAGGGCCTGCCCCCGGGGCCTGCCCGCAACACCTGATTGCCCGCGGGCGTGTCCGTCCACCCTCAAAAAGTTCTGCTGGGACAGCCCTGACCGAGCTCCGAGCTCCTCGCCCTTGGACCGCCCCAGTGGGCTTCAGGAGTGGGTGTGTGCCAGCAGCAGCCCTCCCCACTCACCCACCGTGCGTCGGCCCCGCCCGACAAGCCCCTAGGGCCGGCGGGGCTTCTCGGGGGACCTATTTGCAACGCCGGGAAGCGCGGGGCAGTCCGTGTGTGCAGCCTGGGGACAACCGCAGGTGTGTGTGCTCCCCCGTGGCCGGCTGCTGTGGCTAGCCAGCACCTGGGGGCTGTTGGCAGCACCCCTGGGCAGCCTCCTAGAGCCAGGGGTCTGGCAGGCTCCGGGGGCAAATGGACTACGGAAGCCGAGAGGGGCCCGTCCGCGCCAAAACTGAAAACGCGCTGTGGCCTCCAGGGAGGGACACAGGGGACACAAGTGGCTGTGTGGCTTGCAGTGCCCGACCAGAGGGAGGCAGGGAGCGAGGGAGGGAGGGAGGCTGGGTGCTGAGGCGCAGCTGGTGCCAACCCTTCGGTTAACTGCCAGAGGAGGCACCTGTAGCGCTGGCACCATGGGTTCTAGTCCATGTCTGTGGCCAGATTCTGTCCTGGTTGCTCCTCCTGTAGTCCAGCTTTCTGCTGTGTTCTGTGAGTGTAGTGGAGGATGGCCCAAGTACTTGGGCCCTGCACCCATGGGAGACCAGAAGGATGCACCTGGCTCCTGGCTTAGGATCTTTGCAGCACCAGCCACAGCAGCTATTTGGGTGTGAACCAATGGAAGGAAGACCTTTCTCCCTGTCTCTCTCTTTCACTATGTCTGTGAGAAAAAAAATAATTAAAATAAAAAGGATTACAACCACATATTGTACAGCTCATGCATGTGTTCATCTAACTCCAAGGATTCTCTCGAACATGTTTAGCAGCCACACACTGTGTACTAGGAAGAAAATGTCTTTGCTTTGGCAGAAATCTTATTCTCCACAGTCACATTTGGCCATCTTTACAAACCTGCCTGGGAGGCCAGCACCACAGTTCATTTGGTTAATCTTCCACCTGCGGCGCTGGCACCCCAGGTTCTAGTCCTGGTTGGGGTGCTGGATTCTGTCCTGGTTGCTCCTCTTCCAGTCCAGCTTTCTGCTGTGGCATGGGAAGGCAGTGGAAGATGGCCCAAGTCCTTGAGCCCCTGCACCCATGTAGGAGAACTGAAAGAAGCTCCTAGCTCCTGGCTTCAGATTGGTTCAGTTCTGGCTGTCGCAGCCAATAGGGGAGTAAACCATCAGAGGAAGACCTCTCTCTCTGTCTCTCTGTCTCTCTCTCTGCCTCTCTATGTAGCTCTGATTTTCAAATAAGTCAATAAATCTTTAAACAAATAAAATAAAATAAATAAAACTGGAACTAATATTGTTGGATGCATTTAGAAGTCTCAGGCCAAGATGAGACTTTTCTGTAAAGGAAGATCCATTCATAGGATTCTATTTCAATTGTATTGTCATAAACTCATCAGAGATTGGTGTATCTTCTTGTATTCTCACCAAAATACAGTGTAGAAACTAAGGAGACCAAGCTGGGGAGAGAGGAGATATTGCATTGCAGTCTTTCCCAGTATTCCTAGATGACTCTAATCATGAATCTCCACATATTTTGGAATAGCTTGCCACCAATCCTACTCACAAGCACCTGAAGAGTGACCAAAGACCAAGAGGGGGAGCCCTTTTCTTATACAAGGTCAGGTAGAAGAGGGCTTGAGTACTGTATCTCACAAGCACAGATGTCACTCTAAGGTAAGTGACATGTACATGTGTCTACACACACACACCAGATCTCTAGGATTTTTTCATCTAAAAATTCCATTTCTACTGAATAGCATACCCCCCCACCATCCATAACTACCCTTCTACTTTATGCTTCTCATATTCTATTTTTTAAAAAAGATTTATTTTATTTAATTGAAAGAGTTACAGAGAGAGGTGGAGCCAGAGAGCGATCTTCCATCCACTGGTTCACTCCCCAAATGACCACAACAGCTAGAGCTGAGCCAATCTGAAGCCAGGAGCCAGGAGCTCTGGAAGCTTCTTCCAGATCTCCCACACAGGTGCAGGGGACCAAGGACTTGGGCCATCTTCTACTGCTTCCCCAGGCCATAACAGAGAGCTGGGTCAGAAGTGGAATAGCCAGGAATTGAATAGGCACCCATATGGATTGCCGACACTGCAGGTGGGGCTTTAAACTACTGCACTACAGCACTGGCCTCTCTGACTACTTTAAATACTTCATATGTTGGAATCCTTGTCCTTGGGGGACTGATAGTTGTGGCTAATTTCACTTAGGAAAATAACCTCACTGTTCATCCATGGCATAGAATTTTCTTTTCTTCTGTGCCTGCATAACTTTCCACTGTTGAGTGCAGGCCACACTAGAAGTCTTGGCTACAGTGAATTATGCTGTGGCAAATAGTGCTAATACCTTATTTATATTGAACTTTAAATAACTTTAGATATATAATCAGAACTGAGATTATCAGATCATATAAAAATTTTATTTTCAATGTAATGAAGAACAAACTATTTTCTGTGGTGGTTGCATCATTTTACATTACCACCGACACTGGACATGTAGCTGAAAATCTTTCTATCTTCATCAAATTATGCACCTGGGTTTTTTGTTTGTTTGTTTTTAAAGAACAGGAGCAGGAGGTCTTATTGGCCATTACTGGCCATGGTTATGAAGATCCCTCTGCATTTGCACTCAAGGTGAATCAGCATTGGGCTTCATTGTCAGTGTGGTGAAATTGCCCATCACCCAGGGAGAAGTGTATGACTCCGTTAAATACATTTTCAACCTCCTGCAGTGTTTCTAAAGCCAGGTCTGGAGGTATCCTAACCCCATCTGGCTATTAATACTCTTTCTGTTCCAGGTAACTTTCTGTTAGCAAGGTGGAGCAGAGATTTCTGTGTGAACATTTCTCTAGCTTAGGATTCACATAAAACATGAGTGCCAGCACAACATTCCTCTTCCCATTCTGCCGTCATGACCTAGATTGCAGACCTAACAGGCTGACCCAGATTTTAATTCTTCCAATAAATTGTTCCTAGATGGGACAGGACACCCTACATGAGGCTCCCAAAAAATACCCACAAAAGGGGAAGTAGTGTTGCAATGCCCAAATGGGATCAGAGTGGTGACCTTGCCTAGAGTTTCCTTCTTCGGGACAACCCATGTCACCATGGGATGCTTCCTGCCCAAATGCCCGAGGTGTCAATAGCAAGAGCTGAGTCAATATCTCAGTTATAAAGTATTCACATCCAGGAAATCTTGAGTCTGGGCCCCTGGAAAGTCAGGACAAAGCAGCAGAACAGATGGCTTTCTCTAGTGGGGCTTCAGCGAAGAAAGCTTAGACACCCTGAGTTCCAGGTCCTATTGTAGACTTTCCTCAAGAAATTGATTTCATTTCTTGGGATCCTCTTTCATGGGATTCCTCAGCAGAAAAGACCTCTCCAAAGTCTCATCCTCCATCTGCCTCATGCCATGTCCATAGTCACACACATATATGCCACATTGCCCAATCTGAAAACCCCAGGGAGTTTCCAGGTATAATCCGAACCCAGCTTTGCAGAGACAAACTGAGATCCAGGAGGGTTCCCTCTACCCTCTCAGTTATGTGACCCTGAAATATCACCATACCTCCTAAAGACTCCATAGTCTGGGCAATGGCAAGTAGAATGGCAATTGCTGGGATCTGGAGGTGGTGAAATGATAAAAAAACTTTCATTCAATGGGTAGAGAGTTTCAGTCTCATAAGGAAAAACAGTTCTGAATATTGGTCCCACAGCAATGTGCATATACTCAATACTACTCAACCATACACTCAGAAATACTTAAGATGATAAAATTCATCAGCTATATTTTTTTTTGGTCAGGACCACACTAACAGTACATTTTAAAAGTGGTCAAATGGGGGCTAGAGCTGTGGCACAACAGGTTAAAGCCCTGGCCTGCAATGTCAGCATCCCACAAGGGTGCCGGTTCAAGTCCTGGGTGCTCCACTTCGCATCCAACTCTCTGCTAATGTGCCTGGGAAAGCAGAGGAAGATGGCCCAAATACTTGGGCCCCTTCACCCACATGGGGGACCTGGAAGAAACTCCTGGCTCCTGGATTCAGATTGGCCTAGCTCGGCCCACTCTGGGCATTTGGGGAGTGAACCAGCAGATGAAGATCTCTTTCTGTCTACCTCTCTTTCTCTAACTCTGCCTTTCAAATAAACAACACAGCTCTTTTAAAAAAAAAGTTGATTTGAAAAGTGGCCAAATACACATCTCATAAAAGTTAATGTTATGCTTTCTCAGAAGTGCAGTTAATACTTATTAATTTTGTATAATCGCTTATATTTGCCCATTTTCAAAATAGTAACATCCCTGATTCCATTTTGCTGAGTTGCTATGTCATTTTTTTGAAATAAGAATCAGATGCAATCCTCTCTCACTAAAGACACTGATGACAGAGTGCAGAAGCCATGTTCTGTGTGGGTGTGGCCTGGGTTCCCTCCCTCCTGGCTGTGTTTGAGGGAAACATAATGTGGTCACCACTGGGCATCTTACACTTAGGTGGAAGCAGGTGTGCCTTGAGCTGAACACAGAGATGTCCATAGCCAGGGCTAAATCCTGGGCCCTATACATTCCCTCCTAAAATGTGCACCCCTGAGCCCCAACTCCTCATGCACCAACAATGCCACAGCAGGAAGAACAAGCATGACCCTTGCCCCTGCAGCAGGAGCTAGTTCTATCCTCACTTACCACTTGCACTGACAGGTGGGATGGATCCCTCCCTGAAGAAGTCCTGGAATGATGCTCTCAGTAGAAGACATGGATTTGTGCCAGGGAAATGCATCAAAGCTGGAGGATCATACAAGTCCAACCCCATTTCTGCATAACAAAATATTTCTTCTGTTGTGTTCCTTGGAGTAAAAGTTTTCTATTTGATTTTTTTCTTTTTATTCACCATTTTCTACATCTTGAAAATCGATTGATTCTTCTTCATTGTTCTATGTGTTTTTTGAATTCCTCATTTTGTTTCCATATTATTCTTGATATTCTTGCGTGTTCCTCTGTGTACTTTTCTAGGTTGAACAACATGCATACCCAACCTCAGATCATCAGAATATATAAGCAAATGTTGACAGCTCTGAAGAGATAAACAGCAAGGGAACAAGCAGAACATATCACTACTCCACTTTCAACACAGAATAGAATACCTTGGTGGGAAATCAGTAAAGAATGGTAGATTTGAACAATATTATAAATCAACTTTTCCTAACAGTTACACAGAGAGCATTCTACCTGGCAGAGGCAGAACATGTGTTCTTCTCAACAGCTGTCTAAAGTCTCCAGGTGGGATCATCTGTTAATTCAGAAAATATGCATCAACAACATTTAGAAAATTGGAGTCATATCATTGTCTTTCATAACTCTAATAGAATAAAAACAGAAATCAATTCCAGAAAAATGGGAAAAGTCACACATATGTGGATGTCAATCCACACAGTGTCAAACAGCCATTGGCTTGAAGAGGAAATCAAAAAGGAAATCAGAGAATATTTCAGTGGGTACATTTTGAGTTTTGACCTGGGATCCATATCCACAATCACAATCCTCAAGTCCAGGCTTGGTACAAAGAGAAACCAGGTGGACATGGAAGGTCACCAGCAGAAAAGCTCTCTGAACACTGAGAACCATGGGGATCTTTAAACAGAGCAGGCAGAAGTCTTCTTACTGCCCACAACAAATTAAGGAGACCAGGATGCTGATGCTTATGACTGAGTTCAAAGGCAGATTGCAAATTCATATATATTTTCTATACAATATAAACATTTCATAGTCGGCTGAGCTTTATTTTATAAATGGAATGATTGCACATAAGCTCCTTCATTAACATTTAGTAAATAGTTCAGTTTGTTCATTCAACAAATGATCTTCACATGTCAGTCACTAGACACTATTCTAAGTATTTGGGATGGAGCAGCAAAAAGACACACAATCAGGAAGGCTGCTTTTTAATAGGTCACACACTAGATTTGAGAAAATGAATGAAAATTCACACTGATGCTATAATAAGTACTATAAAAACATAAGTATGTACAAAGAATGGGGATATAAAGAAACTGCTTTGAGGGTCGGCACCGCAGCTCCATAGGCTAATCCTCCACCTTGCAGTGCCGGCACACTGGGTTCTAGTCCTGTTCAGGGCACCGGATACTGTCCTGGTTGCCCCTCTTCCAGGCCAGCTCTCTGCTGTGGCCAGGGAGTACAGTGGAGGATGGCCCAAGTGCTTGGGCCCTGCACCCCATGGGAGACCAGCATAAGCACCTGGCTCCTGCCTTTGAGTAGGCATGGTGCACCAGCCACAGCAGCCATTGGAGGGTGAACCAATGGCAAAGGAAGACCTTTCTCTCTGTCTCTTTCTCTCACTGTCCACTCTGCCTGTCAAAAAAGAAAAAAAAAAAGAAACTGCTTTGAGTACTCTGAACAAATCAATCCACTTCTTCCTAAAGTGTAATATCCCCCAGATGCTTGATCCTGAAGGGAGATATTTTAGAGATTCATTTATTTTGCTGAAAGGCAGAGTGAGAAGGGAGATACACATACACAGGGGAGGGATAAAGAGAGAGATTTCCATTCACTGGTTCCCTCTCCTAAATGGCTTCAACAGTTGAACCTGGGCCAGACTGAAGCCAGAAGTCAAGAACCCCATCTGAGTATTTCATGTGGGTGGCAAGGAGTCAAGTAATCAGGCCATTATCTGCTAATTCCTAGGCACAGGTTAGGAGATTGGATCAGAAAGAACACAGCTAGAATTCAAGTTGGCACTCTGATAGGGGATGCAGGCATCATAAGTGATAGTTTAATGTGCTGTACCACAATGCCAGTCCCAGCAAGTGAGTTTTATGTTCATGTTCTCGATGATTATTTCCTATTCTAGATTTGCACTGGAACCTGTGAGCTAAACTGCAGTGGAAGGTGAAGAAAAGTCTATTTTCCTGAGAACAAATGTAGGTTTCAGTCAGATTTGTTCTTGGAGGATATTTAACACATCTCAGGTTGTTTCTTTGCTTGTCTTTTCTTCCAAATGTTCCAGTGTCTCAGGCTCTTTCACATATTAGTCTCCTTCTTGTGCTCCCCTCTCTGGATGGTCTGTTCCCAGGGCTCTTGTTTTCTCACCTATTAACATCCTCCCACTGTCTCTAACTCTCCTCATGGTGTAAATGAGGGCATAGGCTTTTGACTTGATGCAGGAAAAGTGCCACACATGCTACTTTAGCAGCCTCCATGTGATATCACTTATCACTTCCAGCTTTTGCATGACATGGGTAAGCTCCAGTGCAACAAAACAGCCCAACATGGACTGACCCAACAAAAAGCCCACAGACAAGTCACACACCATTCAGCGGAGATGCGCATATTTATAGATCAAGACACTAAGCATATTGCAAACCCTCAGCAATGATGTCAATGCTGCATCCCAGAATCCTTTCAACAGAAGGATAAGACTCAGGGAGATGCTCTAATTCAAGCTGTTGTAAGCAAGTATCTTTCTTAGACAACTACTGAAATTACAGGAATGTCTACTATGCAGGTCTTCATGCTTCACCAACATCCACCGACTTTTCAAAGTTTGGTTCACACTCTAAACTGTCATAGTAAATGTTACTATTGTCTGACATTTGGTGACAGTGTGCATACTCAATGTGAGATTTCTAGTACATGTAGATCTGTATGACAGATTAGCATGGTGTCTTTGGAGCAACCGTCTAACTGCTTGCTTCCAAGAAAATATGCTTTCTACATGACATCCACAGTGACCAACAGAAATCTGTGAAAACCATGTTCAGCACTGTGGTGCAAATGTTCAGCCACAACCTGCAATACCAGCATCTTGTATGAGCATTCATTTGAGTCCTTATTTCTCTTCTTCCAATCCAACTCCCTGTTAATACATGTGGGAAAGCACTGGAGTCATCACCTAAGTACTTTGGCCCCTACACTCACATGGGAGACCTGAATGGAGTTGCAGGCTCCTGGATTTGTCCTAGCTCAGCCTCAGATACTGTGGCCATTTGAATAGTAGATTAGTAGATTGAAGATCTCTCTCTCTCTCTCTCTCTCTCTCTCTCAACTATATCTCTCTGTCTCTCTCCTTCTGTATCACTCACCCTTTTTTAATTTTTAAAATATTTATTTGTTTCTTTTGAAAGTCAGAGTTCCACAGAGAGAGGGAGAGATACAGAGGGAGAAATCTTCCATCTGCTTGTTCCCTCCCTCCAGATGGCTACAATGGCTGGTGCTGGTTCAGGCTAAAGCCATGAGTTTGGAGATTCTTCTAGTCTCTATGTGAGTGGTTGGGGCTCAAACACTTGTGCCATCCTCTGTTGCTTTTCCCAGACCATTAACAGGGAGCTGGATTGGAATGGAGCAGCCAGAACATAAACATATGGCATGCCAGCATCACAGGCAGTGGCTTTCCCCATTACTCCACAATGCCAGCCATTCTGCCTTTCAAATAAATACATAAATAAATATTTTTTTAAATGAAATCTGTATCTTCCTGATTGTGTCTGTGAAATCATCTAGCTAACAAATGCAATGGTGTGATAACAATGCTACAATGAAGGGGAACCAAGACATTGGGAGCTGGGCCTGTGCCCAGCATGTAGAATATTTGGCAGGTTTTTTTTAATGTCCTTTTTAAAAATTTACTTATTTGAAACACAGAGTTAGAGAGAGAGAGAGAGAGAGAGAGAGAGAGAGAGAGAGATATGAGACAGAGAGAGACCTTCCTTGCACTGGTTCACTCCACAAATCCCTGCAAAATCCAGGATTGGGCCAAACTGAAGCCCGAACAAGGAGCTTCATCCAGATCTCCCACACGCCACACTAGCATGGAGCTGAATCAGAATGGAGCATCCAAGACTCAAATTGGCACCCACATGGGAATGCTGGCATCACAGGAAGTGGCTTAACCCACTATGCCACAACAGCATTCTCCCACCCCCCAGAAGTTTCGAGAGTTCTCCTTGGATAGCAAGTATTTGTCAAGGGGTATTATATGTGTCAGACACTACAGTACCTTAACATGTTGACAGTGTTCCTCATATTCTGAAACCGAGATACCACTCCTCCAAACCTGTTTCCTCTGAGATTCAGTTTTGAACAGGACACTGTTGCCACAAGAGCCCATCCATCCTCCAGGTCACAAGGGATGCTGAAATGACAGCTGCTGTCAGCTAGCAAGGGGTCATAGAAGACTTCAGCACTGGCTGGGGGTGCAAAAGAACATTTAAATGTTGTAGAGACCTGGAGTCTGGGGCCTGACTCTGGAGGAGAGAAGCAGCCCCTGGGCTACTGGGAGGAAACATCACAAGATTTCCCTGCTGGGACCCCAAGTTACAGAAAGATGCTGCTGCTCCCTTTTCTGAACCTCCAAAGGACAGGTTTTGTCAGCTGAAGTCTCCTCAGCCTCCCTGTGCTCCCTTAACCCACATGAGTAGGTACAAGACCCCACAGACAGGCGCCAATACTTCACTGGATGGCAGTTTTACTGCATCATCACTGTTGCTCCCTAGAGAGTTCAATTGCCACATTTTGTTGATTTTTATTTGTGGAACACTTAAAGCAAGTTTATTCTTTAGTGTAATGTATAAGCCCACTGAGAGTGGTTCTGAGTTGAGGTGCTGAGGAGTCCTTGGTGTTTAGCCCCTACCCAAACGGTAAGGATGAACCCTGGGATGCATGCCATTTATGTGTGTGTTTACCTATTGAAATAGTCTTAAGATATCAAGCATTACAGTTATTAAAAATATCTCTTGGGGCCACTGCCTGCAAGGATGACATCTTACATGGGCACGGCTTCGTGTACTAACTGCTGTATTTCTTTATTTTTTAAGATGTATTTATTTATTTGAAAGGCAGAGCTACAGAGAGACAGAGTCAGAGAGAGAGAGAAAGAGGTCTTCCATCCATTAGTTCACTCCCCAGACGGCCGCAATGGTTGGGTCTGAGCTAATTCAGGAGCCAGGAGCTTTCTCTGGGTCTCCCACATGGGTGCAGGGGCCCAAGGACTTGGATCACTTTCTACTGCTTTCCCAGACTTCAGCAGAGAGCTGGATCAGTAATGGAGCAGCTGGAACTCAAACTGGAATCCATTTGGGAAGCTGGCACTGCAGGCAGTGGTTTTACCTGCTATGCCACAGCGCCAGCCCCTTCTGCACTTCTGATCTAGTTCCCTGCTAATAGGCCTGAGAATGCAGTGAAAGATGACCTAAGGCTTTGGCCCTCTGCACCCTTGTGGAGACCCAGATGGAGGTCAAGACTCCTGCTTCAACCTGTCCCAGACTTAGCCATCACTGATAGATTCATCCTCTGTGTGTGTGTGTGTGTGTGTGTTCATAACTGCCTTTCAAGTATATACAAATCTGGTCAATCAAGCTATTTCCTAAAAAAGAAAAACACTCAAAATCAATGGCTGCCCTTGTGGCACAGTGATGCCAGTTGTGATGCCAGTTGCGATGTTGGAGTCCCATATCAGAGTGGTTTGAATCCTGAATGATTGACATTTTGCCCAGTTCCCTGCTGTTGTACCTAGGAAAGCAGAAAATGACCCAAATACTTGAGTCTCTGACACTCATGTGTGAGACCTAGTTGGTGTTCCTGACTTTTGGCTTCAGCTTAGCCTAGCTTGGTTGTTGTGATCATTTGGGACATGAACCAATGGATCAAATTCTCTGTCAGTATGCCTTCCAAATAAATCATAAAAATTCAAGGAGAAAAATCACGTGATTATTTAAATTAAATGCTAGGAAGCATTTGATTAAATTCAGCATCTGGCCTTTAAAAAAAAAAAACCCTGTAAGCAGAGAAGTAAAATATCAGAATTTCTTTATTATAATTAAAATTGTCTATGATGAACCTATAGCAACCAGTATAAATAACACGACGTTGAAAGCTCTTGGGGCCAGCACCAGCATCCCATATGGGTGTCAGTTGAAATCCCAGCTGCTCCACTTCTGATTCAGCTCTCTGCTGTTGCCTGGGAATGCAGTGGAAGATGGCCCAAGCCCTTGAGTTTCTGTCCTCATGTAGGAGACACAGAAGTTCCTGGCTCCTGGCTTTGGATCAACATAGCTCTGGCCATTGAGTCCAACCAGGGAGTGAACCAGCAGATGGAAGACCTCTCTCTCTCTCTCTCTCTTTCTCTCTCCCTCTGCCTCTACTTCTCTGTGTGTGTGTGTAACTCTGACTTTGGAATAAATAAAATAAAATCTTAAAAAAAAAAAACACCTCTTTTCCTGGGAGTTTACCCAAAGCTGACTCCTTAAATTCTCGTTCTCCAACATTGTACTGGAAGTGTAGTTAGGAAAGTGAAACAAAAAATGGAAGCATTAAGTAAAAGGATTAATTAATTTATGTTTAAGGTTTATTTATTTGAGAGGTAGAGTTACAGACTGAGAGAGGAAGAGACAGAGAGAAAACTCTTCCTTCCATTGGTTTACTCCCCAAATGGTTGCAATGGCTGGAGATGGGCTGATCTGAAACCAGGAGCATGAGCTTCTTCCTGGTCTCCCACATGGGTACAGGGGCCCAAGCACTTGGGCCATCTTCTACTGTTTTCCCAGGCCATAGCAGAGAGCTGGACTGGAAGAGGAGCAGCCGGGACATGGAATTCTGGCACCACAGGTGGAGGATTAACCCACTGCACCACGGTGCCAGCCCCAGATTCAATTTTTAAGCAACAAAATTTTCAATATATGTGGATCACTCTACAATCTACAGAGGCAATGCAAAACAAAATTTAAGCTAAGAGAATTAAGTGATATGAGTGAGTACAAGATCAATATAGGTCAACTGGCTTCCCATGGAGCAGCAGGAAAAAATAGAAAGCCATTTTAAAGGACACAATACAGACTAGAAAACCTCTATAGAATACCTTTAGATATTTTCTTTCTTTCTTTCTTTTTTTTTTTTTGACAGGCAGACTTAGTGAGAGAGAGAGAGAGAGAAAGGCCTTCCTTCCATTGGTTCACCCCCCAAATGGCCACCATAGCCAGTGTGCTGTGCTGATCTGAAGCTAGGAGCCAGGTGCCTCCTCCTGGTCTCCCATGTGGGTGTAGGGCCCAAGCACTTGGGCCATCCTTCACTGCCTTCCTGGGCCACAGCAGAGAGCTGGACTGGAAGAGGAGCAACCAGGACAGAACCAGTGCCCCAACTGGGACTAGAACCCGGAGTACCAGTGCTGCAGGCCTAGTGAGCTGTGGAGCCAGCAAATATTTTTTAATCATAAAAAAAAAATTGAAAACCTAAAAGGAAATTAAGCCAACAACATGAAGAGGATGAAAAGCTCAACATTCAGTAAATTGTGAGTGACTTGCATCCCTTGTGAAGGAGGTTATTGGAAGCTCCAGGTCCTAAGCTCCCAGCAGGATCACAGACAGTGGAGGGAGGGTCTCCAATCTTGTGTGGTTGGGTCAGCAGGAAGGTGACAGCAGCCCTGGCTCTTAGGATAGCTAGGCCCCCCGTGAGCACCACCAGACCTGAGCCCAAGACTCAACCCTCACTTCCCCCACCAGCCACAGCCTGGATGAACTGCACCCCTCCCCCCAACCCCTCGGGGCAATCTGGTAGGTGTGACTCTGATTGGCTGCATCATCTGATGTGCTGCCTGCTCACTGGCTCAGCAAGCTGTCCAATCAGACTCATGGGAGTGAGGTCTCTTTCTGTATGCTGCTAAACAGCTTCTCCAGTCTGATGCTCATGGAGGTGCCACGATGCTCAGCCCTTCCCTCTCTGTGCACTTCTCCCAGTACAAGAGCCCTCAGAAGGATGCCTGGGCAGCTCAGAATCTGGAATGAGGTGAGTGTGTGGGGGCCAGGTGCTTCTGGCTTGCAGGATGGCAGCTGGCATGGGACCCTGGATATCTTGTTTCATTCCTGAATGTGGTGACTTTGGCTCAGCCTAGAGCTCTGTATTTTTCCAAATTGTGTGGTTAGGGTTCGTGGGTCCTCAGGGAGAATCCAGACTTCATACACGGCATTGGGGGAGAAGCTGTGAGTTTGGGATCCCTGTCCCTTCTTTCTCCTCCTGGATCACAGAATTCCCCTCAGCTAGAAAGCAGGTCACCAAGTCCACAAGCCAGTCCTCTTAGCACAGCTCTTCCTAGGGGTGTGAGGCTGTCTCCCTGCATCAGCTCTCAGCCTGTGGCTGCTGGTTATGAGCGGACCCTGGGCAGGGATTTCAGAGACAGCCCAAGCAGAGGCCAAGAATCCTTTCTGGGAGACTCTCCCTTTTCTCCCTGCCTTGGCATCAGCTCCCTCTGAATATCTGTTGACACAAAGAAATGGTATTTGCTGGGCAGTTGAGGCTCCAAGACTGGCTAGATCAAACAGGATACTCACTGGGAATCCTCTTTCTCTGACATTTAGGTTTCATGCCATTTGGACCTGGCTTAGGTCATTTGTTCCAGTACCCACTGGTGGTAGATTTTTTTTTTAAGATTTTTATTTATTTATTTGAGAGGTAGAGTTACAGAGAGAGGGAGAGACAAAGAGAAAGGTCTTACATCCACTGGTTCACTTCTCAAATGGTTGCAACAGCCGGAGATGGGCTGATCTGAAGCCAGAAGCTTCTTCCAGGTCTCCCACATGGCTGCAGAGGCCAAGGACTTGGGCCATTTTTTGACTGCTTTCTCAGGCCATAGCAGAGAGCTGCATCAGAAGAGGAGCAGCCGGGAACAGAACTGGCACCCGTATGGGACACCAGCTCTAAGATGGGAGGTCGGCACCTCAGGCAGAGGCTTTAGCCTAGTGCACCACAGTCCCGGCCCTGGGGAGATGATATTCTAAGACTCTGATCAGTCCCTCCACAAGGGAAATATTGTTTGGAAGAGTCACTGTGTGAAAATTTGTTTGTCTTGGTTAAAATACAGGCAATCAATGCGGCACTCTGACTGGGACTAGAACCTGGTGTGCGGGTTCCACAGGTGGAGGATTAGCCTAGTGAGCCGTGGCGCCGGCCAAAAATATCTTTTGATTCATGCAACCTAAGTAAGCATCTGATAGGTTGTTTTAACTTGGTTGATAGATACAAATTGAAATATTGTCAGGGTTTTGTCCCTGGGTTTGCTGGTCAAGCAAAAGTCATACTTACTTTTTTTGGATACTCAGTCATAAATGTTCATTTTGGGCAAGAAAAAAGGATACAGGTTAGTGGTATAATGCAATGTTCATTAATTCCTGTTTGAAGTAAAATTTAACTCCTCGAGTTGTTCTTTGGCAAAACATGACTCAAGATTATAACCATGCTAGTCCAATATTTTAGTTTCTTAAAAAGTCTGTACTTGTTAATAATAAATTGGTAAACATAAAAGAAATGTTTTCAAACTTTTGTACTGTTGGCCTTGTAAAAGTTGTAAAAGACAATGGACTTTTGGATTTGACTACTTTAAAATAATTTGAAATTTATGTTTTATTAAAATGCTTTGTTCTTATTTTAGAGGCTTTTTAGGATCACTTTAAATTGCAAATTAAGGAACCAATAGATAGGGGAGAGAAATGTTAAGGAATCTATAAACATGAGAATGTGTCTTGGTGCTCAAGATGTGTTTTGAATAACAAAGGAAGCAAGTGATCTTTGTCTAACCTGAAATAAAACTGGTGTTTGGCAAGGAGAAGGAGGTACAAAACAATAGATAACTTAGGTAATATAAGAATGTTACAGAAGATTTGTAGCAGATAATTTTGTGTGAGATTACTTTGGCTGAGATTAGAAGGAAATTACTTCTAAATGAGTTTCTCAAAATTGAGCATTGGTAATTGTTAGGAAAAGAGTTGCAGATTTTTGCTTCCCCACACAGGACACCAAAATGTTAGGGAAAGAGGTGCAGAATAGAGAGGGGGCAGTGTACAAATTTACAGCCAGACTGAACTTATTCAGAGAAAATAAGTCTGTAGAGGTGGGTGATCAACTGCCCACATGCACACTAGTGGAGCACGGGACAGAAGGCCCCAACCCCAGGGGCTGGGCCTTTTTATATTTTGGGTAGGGGCCAGCAGGCAGAGGGGAATTCCTGGAACTGGTGTTCCTGAAGGTGTTGAGAGCAGCTGGTCTTTCAGGTGGCTGTAAGGAGTGGAGTATGAAGGCAATAGGGTATGAAATCCAGTTGAGTTTCGAGGACAAGGAATACATTCCAGTGTTTACCTATTGTGGGCAATGAGGGAGAATACCTGAGGCTTCTGCCATTGTTCCATCAATCCTGACTCTGAGTACAGATAAGGAGAGGGGTGCCAATTTCTGTCTGGCTACTTCCTGCTGAGAGGGGGCTTAGCCATGGAGCCAGGACTTGAGCAGTGACCTATACTTGGGATCAGATTGATTGGAGAAGAGCAGTCTTGCATTGCTCCTGTGAGTTGGCTTGAGATATAGCAGTTATTTGTTCCTGCAAGAACCTTTGGAATGGATTAATTATGCATGGCAGAAATAGGAGCACGATGATTATGAGGGCAAAAGGAGACACTAGAGCCATGGCCCATGGTGGAAACAACGGCCAAAATGAGGCAGAGTTACCTTGTAAATGCATCGTGTTAGTATGTCGACCTGAGCGAGGTGGGTCCTGTGGGGGTGGACTCTTATGAGGGAGAGGTAACTAGTTTTAATGAAGTAAAATGCACCCAGGGAGGGTGCCCTTTGAGTTTGGCTGCGGTGGGGGTAGTCAATATCACCTGGTAGGGCCCACTCCACTTTGTTTTTAGAGCAGCCTCATTTTGTTTTAGATAAACCCAGTCACCAGGTGGAAAGATAGGAATATAGTCGGGAGGCAGAGAGTGTGGTTTGGGTAGGTGTGTGTCTGCATACATCCCTAAGTCAGAGCACATTTCAGTAAGAAGAGAGAAAGCCAGAGGAGGAGGAATAGCTTCAGTGCTCTGTAGAGGAGGGAAGCTAGGTGGAAGTGTTAGGTAGGAAGTCAGTTATGAGCTTATGTGTGTGTAACAGGCCTAAAGAGAGGACATCTATGTCCAGCATGAGATGCATCTGCATCTGAAAGTCATCATGACAATGTTTCAGGGGCAGCCCAGAGTTCGCATCCTGCCCTGCCCCCTTCTACCTGATAACCTGCCAGGTGGCGGTTCCCACCCCTTCTGCCTGACAAGCTTCCACAATCTCCCAGGTGCAGCCTAGTATCTGCATCTCAAACACCCTGCTGGCTTCCTCCTGTCTGCTAACATTTGCATCCATAAAGTCCTTTGTTTCAGACCTTCAAGAGAAGTTTTTCTATTTACATCCAAAAAGCCCTTTGTTCCAAGAGGAGCAGAGGTGGGGAAGCAAGACCCATCTCCTTAAAAAACCCCAGCTCTCTGCATCTTTGCTGAGCCGCCCGCCTGGCCTGGTCATGTGTAATCTCTCCACTCAACATGGAACCTCCCTCCTTCCTCCTCCCCCGACTCTCAGGCTCTGTCAGGAGAGGTGCCCATCCGTCCCTACAGATGTCCCTTCCTAATAAACCTTGCTATTTTACCTCCCACTACTCTCTGTCTCACGCCTGAATTCTTTCTTGCCTGAAGACAAGAACCCTGCAATTTCTCCGGTAACAGAAGGACAGGCCTTCCATAGGGAATTTCAAATGGGCTAAGCATTAAGGACTTCTTGGGAAGAGATCTGATTCTTAACAGAGCCAAAGGGAGGAGTTTTACCCAGTCCAAGTAAACCTGGGTGGAGAGTTTAGTTAGAGCCTGTTCTAAAATTCCATTCATCCATTCTACTTTGCCTGAGGAGGGGGGACGATAGGGAATGTGAAAATGCCATGAGCTATGAAGGGAGGCAGATACTATTTGAGTAATTTTAGAGGTAAACTCTGGTCCACTGTCTGACTGATGGAAGCAGGCAATCCAAATCTTGGGATAATATAAACCATAACTCCTTAGTAGCACAAAGCAGGTACAAGCAGTCTGTTGTACAAGCCCTTGTTACATCTGCATTAATCAAGTGAAACCTGGCTGGGGAGAGAACAGGGGAGGGTCACACTAAGGTTACTTTCTTGGTTCTTTATTCAGAGAAAGCAGTTCAGAGAAAGCATAACAAAAGGAGCCAAAGGAAAACAAGTGAAGCAGTTTCTAGTATTAAAGGGACAGATTTTAGATTTCTTTTCTTCCTTCAGGGTCGCTGTGTTAGCTGTCAGATCAGCCTTGTTATTAGCTTCAGATAGGGATTGTTTACCTTTCTGGTGTCCTTTGCAGTGAATAATAGCAGCTTTTGTTGGCAACTGGGCAGCATCAAGAAGAGCTTTAATCAGCTTGCCATTTATTATAGGGGTCCCTTGGGCTTGCCACATCTGGGCATTGGAGTGCATGATATGATAGGCATACCGGGAATCTGTATATATATTGACTGTCTTTCCTTTGGCAAAGGTGAAGGCTTGAACCAAGGCTAATAACTCGGCCTGTTGGGAGGTAGTGCCTTGAGGTAGGGGCCTGGCCTCTATGGCCCTATGCAGGGAAGAGGAGGAGGTGACATCAGGATGCCCCCTCAATTATTGCATATCCAGTGGGAAAAGGGGGAGCTTTAGAAGCACTACCACCAATGACCCAATCCAGGCCTCTGGGAATAGGAGTGTCTGAGATGATGAAATGTAGTTAGGAAAAGTCAAGGAAGTCAGGACAGGAATGGGGCTCGAGGGGATGAGAGAAGTGGTGGGGAGGAGAGTAGGGTTTATAAAGGTTTATAAAGGTTTATAAAGGCAAAAACTGCAAAATCGGGAGGGGAATACATGGTTGCTAGGATCGGGGGGGAATACACGGTTACTGGGGTCAAGCTGACTTAAACCTATGCAAAACTAGTATCAATTATAATCTTGACAATACCAGTTACAATCTTAACAATTTTAATTATAATCTTGACATTAATCCAGGTATTGGTTTAATCATATGTAGGACATAGACAAATTACATTTTTATTATTAACCCAGGTGTAGCCTACTCACTTCAAGCTTGAGCGATCATGGTAGGGGGTTTCTGTGCTCTGCCAAGTGTGATGTAGTGGACTGCTATTGTTCAACTGTTTTAGATCATAGTTTCAGACCAGAGTCTCACGGTGTGGGGGGGCACCTTCCCAGAATGGAGTCTCAGGTTCTCCAAAATGGAGTCCCTACTGTCAAGGTGCTACTTCATAACCTCACTCTCCCCAGTCTGAGCGACTGGGCGCTCTTTCTCTCCCTTCCATCCTGATGGATGCCCTGTCCCCAACAAAGCCTTAGCACTCTGCCCTCTGTCTCACACCTGAATTCTTTCTTGCCTGAAGATAAGAACCCACAGTTTCCATGGCCTTCCCTCCAGTAACATACATATTTGTAATAATCTTGCTGTTTCATTTTGAAATCTATTTTTAATGCAGTTTCTCCTTTTAGTAGTTTCTACTTAATTGGTGATTTTCTTTTCAAATTTCTAGGCATCTCCTGTAAGGTATTTCTTCCTCCTTAGTTCTGACTCCTGTGACCTGACATTCAAACTGTTTATCTTAGAAGCCTTAGGTTATAGGATACTTGATTCTTCTGTCTTTTCTTAATGTGTTTAAGTTTTTTCATGTAATCAGACAATTCCTTCAGCTTTTGTTTCTAAGGGTATTCTTCTATTCAAGGTTTTCATGGGGCCGGTGCCATGGCTCACTTGGCTAATCCTCCATCTGCGGGCATCTCATATGGGTGTTGGGTTCTAGTCCAGGTAGCTCCTCTTCCAGTCCAGCTCTCTGCTGTGGCCCAGGAAGGCAATGGAGGATGGTCCAGGTGCTTGGGCCCCTGCACCCACATGGGAGACCAGGAGGAAGCACCAGGCTCCTAGCTTTGGATCGGTGTAGCTTCTGCCATAGCGGCCATTTGGGGGGGTGAACCAACAGAAGGAAGACCTTTCTCTCTGTCTTTCTCACTAACTCTATCTGTCAAATAAATTAAAAAAAAAAGATTTTCATGCTCTTAGTACTATTTTTAGACAGGAAGATAGAAATTAGCCTATGTGTGTGAAAGCAGCCATGGGAAACAAAACATGTGCTCTGCAGAAGGAATGCAGCAGCCTTAGAGGCAGGCCTGGGAAAGCAGCCCAGCACTTTACACTACAAAACCCTGCCCCTCCAATAAAGGCACACCAGGAGAAACCTGTTTGCTTGGTGCAAAGGAGGGTACTGAGTCTGATAACGTTACCTAATTTTGCACCTGAGAAATATTTTGTTCATGAGTGGGGTGTGTGTGTGTGTGTGTAGAAACAGTGAGAAGTAGACACCCAACCCTGAAAAATGGAGTGGAGTTTTTGAACCACGATTTGGATGAGCAGAATAATAACAGCTAACAATCTCATCAGAAGGACAGAATCATAATCTATCTAGCCTGCTCTTGTTAAAACCAAAAACCTTGGGAACTATGCAATAGGCAAATTCTCTTGGTAAAACTAGGTTAGAAGGGTGGGATTGTTAACTTCCCTTCTATTCTCATGATAAAACTAGAAACTCACTGGGCTGGCCCCTTGGCTCAACACGCTAATCCTCTGCCTTGCGGCACCAGCACACCGGGTTCTAGTCCCGGTCAGGGCACTGGATTCTGTCCCGGTTGCACCTCTTCCAGGCCAGCTTTCTGCTGTGGCCAGGGAGGGCAGTGGAGGATGGCCCCAAGTGCTTGGGCCCTGCACCCCATGGGAGACCAGGGGAAGCACCTGGCTCCTGCCTTCAGATCAGGACGGTGCGCCGGCCACGGCGGCCATTGGAGGGTGAACCAATGGCCAAGGAAGACCTTTCTCTGTCTCTTTCTCTCACTGTCCACTCTGCCTGTCAAAAAAAAAAAAAAAACTAGAAACTCACTGTCTTGCTAGTAGACAGGTCTTGCCCACTCTTAAAAGGACTCCTCATTAGGTCATCTAGTCCTTACAGCAGCCACCCCCTGCATTATGACCTCTTTATAAGCCCCCAAATACCCTCCTCCAACAGAATGGTACTCCTGTAACCACAATAAATGCATTTTTCCTTTTCAAATGTTTACCTTAATGAAGACACTTGCTGTTGCTGTAATCTAGTGAATAATATTTGCATAAGAATTTCAAAAGCCCACTGAAAAAAGGAGATGATTAGGAATGGCAGGCTGTTGCCCCAACTGACAAAGAACCCTTCCCCCCTCCCCCAACTGAGGCAGAAAGCCCCTGGGGTTACACCCAGGACTCCTCTGACTGGGTGGTGGGATGTGCCTCAGAACAAAGCCTGAAAATCTGCATAATTGTCAAGTGAATAGACTGTTTTCTTTGAATCCTCACCCTCCAATTACCCTGTCTCTTTATTTATTTATTTTTTTGACAGGCAGAGTGGACAGTGAGAGAGAGAGACAGAAAGGTCTTCCTTTGCCGGTGGTTCATCCTCCAATGGCTGCTGCAGCCGGCGTGCTGTGGCCAGCACACCATGCTGGTCATGGTCTCCCATGGGGTGCAGGGCCCAAGCACTTGGGCCATCCTCCACTGCACTCCCTGGCCACAGCAGAAAGCTGGCCTGGAAGAGGTGCAACCGGGACAGAATCTGGCGCCCCGACCAGGACTAGAACCCAGTGTGCTGGCACCGCTAGGAGGATTAGCCTGTTGAGCCATGGCGCCGGCCCACCCTGTCTCTTTAAAAAAATCCTCTGTACTGGGTGGTTTGGTAGAAAAGCACCTGTTTGGATTGAGAGAAACTTCTTTTTCTTTCCCCAAGGCTGCTGCTGCCTTCTTGCAATAAACCTTTACCTCTGGCCATGCCTCATCTTTGGTGAATTGAAGCGGCGAGCATCAAGAGCTGGACTATTCCCTCGGTAACCACATTGGTGAGCTAGCCCAGAGGTCTAGGGTATATTCTTCAAGTGGCCTGACCCTCTCACGCTGGTAAGGAGGGCAGTGGCCACTTGTACTCCATCCCCAGAGCAGCTTGTGAGCTAATGTGGTGGTTGGGACTCTGGGGACATCCAGCAGCTGTCCTTTCTCTTCCTGCTGCGCATTAGCTACCTATTAGCACAATGGCTTCCATTGGTGTACGGAGTCAACAGCTCTGAGACTGAAATTTCTGTCTCTGCTCTTTGGGTTTATGGAATTGGGACCTGGCTTAGGTCATTTTTCGTGGTACTGGTTTGTGTGAAACTGGAGAAGACCCCATAAAATCCACACTAAATTGTAGCCCCCCCTTAAGGTTCCCTAGAAATGCTATCCGGGGTGCCACGTGTACTACCGGAATTTGGGGTGCCATACGATTTCACCACAGGCTTATTACTAAATCCCCAATATTAATAAGCCCAAGAGGGTTCTTGCCTAATATTTAGAGAAGACTTCTAAATACCAGTACAGATAAACGAGGCAGCATGGCACGTTTTAAGCTTTTATTTAGTGAGAAAGATGCATAGGAGAGTGAGAGCTATTTACGGGAGAGAGGTGAGTAGGGTTCATACCAAGCACCAGGAACCAGCCACATGGATGAGCCTCTAGGCCAGGAAGCCTAGAGCACATGGCCAGAAGGCCATGCACCCTGGAGGTGCAGGGCTACAGCAAGCCCTGTCCTGGCAAGAGGCCAGGGAAGAAGAGCAGCCGGGGCCACACCGTGGCTGGGCTTTTAACCCACTTCCAAAGGGGAGTGGTTAATTAACCTGCTTGGCTGGTGGGCACCCAGGTGTGGGCAGGTAGGGGAATGAGGCCACACAGGGGCGTGGCAAAGGCATCAGGTAGGGGCCTGAGGCCACACAGGGGCGTGGCAGAGGTGTGGTCTTCCAGCTCACAAACCTAATCTATCTTTACCTGTATGCTTGCCTGCTTCATGTGGGAGACAAGATTCCAAGATTTTTGCCTCAGCCCCTCTGTGAGGAAGATTTGGATATGGTTTGGAAGAGTACGCATGTGGTGAAATACGAGTGGTTCAATTTAATTTCCATCCAAAAGCACCTTGAGTTGCGTTGTGGCTGATTGAGCAGCTTACAGTTACCATCCTATTTCTAAGAAGAAAGTGGTGTTCTGTTGTCATACTGCATGGCCTGTGTATGTGTTAAAGTTAAGAGAAGGTGGCTGGTAAGTGGATTTTTAAAATATTTATTTCATTTGAAAGTCAGAGTTGAAGCAGGCAGGCATACAGCTTAAAATTGATTAGGTTTGTGAGCTGGAAGACCACGCCTTTGCCACGCCCCTGTGTGACCTCATCCCCCTACCTGGCCACATCTGGGTGCCTGCCAACCAGCCAATCAGGTTAATTAACCACTCCCCTTTGGAAGTGGGTTAAACTCCTAGGACATGATGTGTCTGGCCCTTCTCTTTCCCCTGACCTCTTGCCAGGAGGGGGCTTGCTGTAGCCCCGCGCCCTAGGCTTCCAGGCCTAGATACTCCTCCATGTAGCTGGTTCCTGGTGCTCAGTATGATCCCACATTTTCCTCTCTTTCTTAAATAACGCTCTCTGCCTCTGCTTTGCTGCTGGTGATAAGCGGTGGAGAGCAGCTCCAAGTGCTTGCTGCATGTGGTTTTGGCCTGCTCTCTGAGTGGTATGGATACTACCCTAGTTTCCAGACTTTTCCCCTCTCTCCTACCTGAACTAAACCCTCACTTTCCTGGCTCCTTGATCTCTTACAAACCTATTGTAAATTTCCACAGATGCCTCTGATGAAATTGACTGTGAGGAACAAGAATTAATGCAATTAAAGGTGTTTTCTGAGCAGAGTGCCCACTGAGTCTGTAATGAGGATATAGTTATCTTTATGTATGTTGGTGTCCAGTACCATTACTGGGACTAGAGTTGCTTTCCAAATTAAATGCTCAAGTAAGTTTTTCAGGTTTCAACTGTGGAACAATAGGGTTAACTGAGGTTACTAACAGCAAGAAGTAATTCTATTTAATTGATTAGAACTTTTATTCATTTTTCTTTGGGAGTTTTAAAAAGGAGGAGTAACCATAATAAAACCATCTTCCTTCCCTTTTCGTTTTCACATTTTGTATAGCAAAAACCATTTACTGATATTCTGAATTACCTGAATTTCTGAATTTCTTCTGTGTATCAGATAACACCACCATTCACAAGTTAAGCTTCTTGGTATTTGGATATCTGTTAGATGCTACTAAGAAAGTAGAGATGAGCTTTCTTTTTAAAGCTTTTGAGGTGGTGTCACAGAATAGCGTGTTGTAGATACAGTCAACTGCTTTGTTACCTTCCAACTAGGCATCTGTAAATCCTGAAACTTAAGATGGCAGGTGATGTCCTATAGACTCTGCTGTTCAAGTTGGACACAACTGACAGTTTGTTCTTTCTCTCTAAAAGTGATAGGGGATTTGTAGCTTAGTGGTTTTTTGTTTATTTCTAATTTGCTGCTGATAATGTATATGAATTTAACATTCTGTGTAAACTGTCATTTGTTACTGCACAGTTTATGCAGTGTTGCTTTGCCAAATAAAAGTTCAAAGTAAAAAAAAATCAAGTTATCAAGGATAAGAAATTTTTTTTTAAGATTTATTTAAGTATTTGCAAAGCAGAATAACAGAGAGAGAGAGAGAGAGAGAGAGAGAGAGAGAGAGGTCCTCCATCCACAGGTTCCCTCCCCAGAGAGAGAGAGAGAGAGAGGTCCTCCATCCACAGGTTCCCTCCCCAGAGAGAGAGAGAGAGGTCCTTCATCCACAGGTTCCCTCCCCAGAGAGAGAGAGAGAGAGAGGTCCTCCATCCACAGGTTCCCTCCCCAGAGAGAGAGAGAGAGAGAGAGAGAGAGAGGTCCTCCATCCACAGGTTCCCTCCCCAGAGAGAGAGAGAGAAAGAGAGAGAGAGGTCCTCCATCCACAGGTTCCCTCCCCAGAGGGCTACAATGGCTGGATCTTGCTGATCTGAAGCTAAGAGCCAGGACCCTCATCCAAGTCTCCCACATGGGTGCAGTGGCCAAAGGATTTGTGCCATCCTCCACTGCTTTTCTAGGGCATTTTGAACCAGTGCTCTTATGAAGTGCCAGCACTGCAGGTGGAGGCTTAACCTACTATGCCACAGTGCTGGCCCCAATAAAAATAATTCTAAATGAACTTACCAAAATTTAGAATTGTTTAAAGTTTTATTTATGTATTTGAAAGGCTGAGTTAGAGAGTGGGACAGACATCGTCAACCTACTGGTTCCATCCCAGATCTCTGCAGCAAACAAGCACTGGGCCAGACTGAAGGCAGGAGCCTGGAGCTCCATTCAGGCCTCCTACATCAGTAGCAGGGGCCTAAACACTTGTGCCATTTTCCTCTGCTCTTCCCAGGCCATTAGCAGGGAGCTTGATCTGAAGTAGAGCAGCTGTGACATGTGACCCTATGGATGCCAGCATCACAGGTGGTGGCCTTACCCACAACATCACAATTCCAGCCCTGACATTAAAAATGTTCAAGGTTCAGCCAGCATTGTAGGTTAAGTGCAGTCTATCATACCTGCACCCCTTAAGAGTGCTTCTTTGAGTCCTGACTGCTGCACTTCTAATCCAGCACCCTGTGAATGTGCCTGGGATAGCAGAAGATGGCCCAAGTGCTGGGACCCCTGCCACACATGTGGGAGAACCACATGGATTTCCCTGGCTTCCGGCTTCTTCAATCTGTCCCAGCTCTGGCTGCAATCAGTTGGGAAGTGATCCCGATGATCACTTTCTCATTGTCTTTTTTGGAATTCTTTCAAATAAATAAAATCAGAATTTATACCCTATATTAAGTTAGTAATTTTTTTACAAAAATATAAATATTAATGATAATTTTTGCAAGAGGTTTTTTATATTTGATTTTAAAGTCGAATAACTTTCTACAACACATTTATTTATTTGAAAGGCAGAGATACAAAGAGAGAAAGAGGGAAAGAAAGAGATCTTCCATCCAATGACACTACCCAAATGACTGGGGGTTGGGTCAGGAAGAGGAGCAGCTGGGACTATACCCAGCACCCATACAGGTTGCCAGCACTGTAGGTGGAGGGTTAACCAAGTGAGCCACCAACTGCTTTTCTAGGATTAGCCTACTACGCTACAGTGCCTGGCCCCTCTATCTCCTCAACTGTAATTTTTTAAAATTTCCATTTGATTGACTCCTTCCCAACAACTAGCCATCTCTTATAAGCTATTTTCTCCTCCTTTATTGTTTAGTTATGGCCTGTCATTAAAAATGCTTGTCCTTACAGCTGACATTGTGGCACAGCAGGTTAAGATGCTGCCTGTGATGGCAGCAACCCATATGAGCACTGGTTTGATTCCTCGTGGCCCACTTCTGATTCATCTCCTAGCTAATCCACCTGGCACACAGGAGAGGATGGCCCAAATCTTTGGGACCCTGCACCCACGTGGGAGACCTGGATGAGTCTCCTGGCAGTGGCTTCTGCCAGGCCCAGTTCTGGTTGTAGTGGCCATTTGGCTAATGAACTAGCAGATGGAAGATCTTTCTCTCTCTCTGTTCTCTCTCTGTAACTCTACCTTTGAAATTAATTAATCTTAAAGAGAAATTTTTATCTTAGAGACTAGGATACTAAGAGTACCTAATTTTTTTTGTTAAAGATTTTTTCATTTGTAAGCCAGAGTTCACAGAGGGAGAGAAGAGACAGAGATCTTTGGTCTACTGGTTCATTCCCCAGATGGCCACAATGGCTGGACCTGAGCCACAATGGCCAGGAGCTTCTTCTGGGTCTCACACCTGAGTGGCAGGGGCCCAAGGACTTGGCCATTTTTCATTATGTTCCTTGGCACATTAGCAGGGATCTGGATCTGAAATGGAATAGTCAGGACTGGAACAAGTGCCCATGTAGGATGGGATGCCTGTGTCACAGGGGCTGGCTTTACACAACATGCCACAACACTGGCCCCTATACTTGACTTTTCTAGATGTATTTAAACTGTTCTATGGAGTTTTATGCTTTTGTTTCTAAGATATGGTATTGTCTTTTTTGTTAAAGATTTATATATTCATTTGAAAGGCAGAGTTACAGAGAGGCAGAGAGAGTGCTGGTTCACTCCCCAAAAGGCTGCAATGGCTGGAGTTCTGCCAATCTGAAGCCAGGAGCCAGGAACATCTTTTGGGTCTCCAACACTAGTGCAGAGAGGCTAAGTACTCGGGCCATCTACTGCTTTTCCAGGCCATAGCAGAGAGCTGGATCAGAAGTAGAGCAGTCCTATGGGAGTCAGGCACTGCAGGTGGTGGCTTTACCTGCAGTGCCACAGCACCGGCCTCGGGTGTACTTGTTTCTAAGTGTTCTCGTTCTTTTATAAGGTTGAATGCTTACAGCCTGCACACATACTATTTCAATGTCTAAGTTGGGGTATCTTTCCACTAGGTTTAACTTCTAAGTTATCTGGGGGAGCTTCCCATTAGAAGAAGCACAGTACAAAAGGATTTTCTTCATCTTTTGGTAGCTAATTACATGAGGGAAAGAAATTTTGTGTTTTGTCAAGATAATCTCATGTATTTTCTATCTTTGGGTTTAGAAAACTGAATGTTAAGAATTGATTTTTAATATCTTTTAAGTGTATCTTTCTACTAATCAACTATTAAATATACTTAATATGTAATAAATATATTTAAACATAATTTGACTCTATATAAGTGAATGATTATTGTCTCATAAAATGATCAGAGATCCTATGTTAACCAAGTATTTTTTAATTTTTGATATCTTTGACATTTTTTTCAAAATCCAAGTTCTCAATTAACTGCTTTGACCTTGATTTCTTTGTGGATCCCTGGAAATCAACAAAAGATGTAGTTTTCAACTTGCAGAGATGATGGTTAATTAGGCTCCCTTTACCTGAAAAGTATTATCTAGTTGTAATATCATAAATTTCAAGTTGTTACATTGATATAGAAATGCTATTGATGTGAGTTTCCCAGGGGTTAGGTAACATGCAGAAGTCCAATGGTGAAATCTAACAAGCTGCTGTTCTTCAAAAAGCGGAGGGGGGTTCCTTGGGTACTTTAGAAGAATTTTGAAATTGCTCCAGTGCTATCATTGCCCGAAATGATGAACTGGTTTGTAAAATACTGCTGTGCTTTTTCAAATCCTGTGGGCATCTCCTTTGCTAAATTGCTAAATTACTTTAAACATTTCAATTGTGATGATTTGTCTTTGTCATTCACAGTTCTAGTTCTTCTCCAGGAAGATTTATATTCATAAGACCATTAAAAATTATTATAAATATGGGTTTCTTATGGAAGATCAATGGGGTAACCATGAATTTCTAGAATTCTGAAAAATAAAACAGAATCGTGAAACTGCTAATGGAGATCAAAAGAGAAAAAAAAGAGAAAAAAGCAATTATAGGAGACTCAATGAACTGGTGAAATTTGTGGGTTTTTAATGTCTTAGTTAAGACATTATTCTATTTTTTAAAATGATTTATTTATTTATTTGAAAAGCAGTGTTACAGAGAGGCATGGGTAGAGAGGTTTTCCATCCACTGGTTCACTCCCCAAATGGCCATAATGGCCTGAGCTGGGCCAATCCGAAACCAGTAGCCAGCAGCTTCTTCAGGGTCTCTCACATGGGTGCAGAGGCCCAAGGGCTTGAGCCATCTTCTGCTTTTCCAGACCACCCCAGAGAGTTGGATCAGAAGTGGAGCAGCCAGGACTTGATTTGAATCAGTGGCCATATGCGATGCCGGCACTGAAGGGGGAGGTTTATTTAACATTTTAGGCCACAATGAGGGCAACCTCTAATAACATTTTCGATCATCTTCTGAAGTGCAGCTTTTTTTAAGTTTCCATTTGATTGACTGCTTTCAAATTTCTAGTCCTCTCCTGTAAGCTATTTTCTCCTCCTTTACTGTGGCCTGAGTTAGAAACGCTTACCTTTATGACATTGTGGCATAGCAGGTTAAGCTGCTGCCAGTGACAGTAGCAACCCATATGGGCACTGGTCTGATTCCGGGTGGCCCGATTCTGATCCATCTCCTAGCTAATGCACCTGGGAAAGCAGGAGAGGATGGCCTAAGTCCTTGGGTCTCTGTACCCCTGTAGGAGACAAGGATGAAGCTTCTGTCTGTGGCTTCAGCCTGGCCCATCCCTGTAGTGGTGGCCATGGGGGAAGTGAACCAACAGATGGAAGGTCTCTTTGTTTTCTCTCTCTGTAACTCTGCCTTTAACATAAATAAATAAATGTTAAAAATGTTAATAAAAATGTTAAAATGTTTACCTTAGAAGCCTAGGACAATAAGAGGGCTTGATTATTTACATCTGTGTTTTTCAAGATTTCTTTATTTGAAAAATAAGATTTGGGTAGGGTAGCTTGATATCATGGTGCAGAGGCTGTAGGCTCTTGGTGGGAGAAGCATCCCTTGCTATGTGCCAGAAGCACAGCACTGTGTCTTTTACACAAAGTGGGGAGCGCCACACATTCCTTTCTCCACCCTACTCCACTTCACTCTTTGTTTCTTCTGCCTTTTTTGGCTCCAATTTTCTCTGATTTTGCTTTTTGGTTTCTTAAGGTAGAATTGTAGATAATTGATTTCATATCTTACTATGAAATATATATCTTTACAGCTATTTCCTCCTAAGCCTTGCTTTGCATTTATTCCATTAATTTGTGTTGTACTTTGATTCTAATCATCTTACATCTGAATTTCCCATGTGGTTTCTTCAATAAGTCACTGTCCATTTAGGAATATGATTCTTATTTACTACAAGTTTGAAGAATTCTTCAATATCTTTCTGGTTTTGGTTTCCAGGGATGTAAATTTTTAATTTTTTTTATTTGAGGAACCAAGAGACAGAGCAAAAAGGAGATCCCTGTGCTTCTCTCTCCCATCAACTGACTTTCTCCAGCTACCACAATACCTGGACTCCACTAGCCTAAGGCCTAGCACTCAGAACTCAAGCCAGGTTTGTACCATGGATAGAAAGGGCTCCAGGTACTTGGCCCATTCTTGGCTCTTTCTTTTTCTTTTAGAAAGCTTTTATTTAATGAATACACATTTCATAGGTACACCTTTAGGAATATAGCAGTTCTTCCCCCCTTCCCACCCTCGCACCCCCACTCCTGTCCCACCTTCTACTCCCTCTGCTATCCCATTCTTCATAAAGATTCATTTGTAATTATCTTTATATACAGAAGGCCAACTCTGTACTAAGTAAAGATTTCAACAGTTTGCAGAGACACACAATGTCTAAAGTACTTTTGAAGATGAGTTTTACTGTTAATTCTCATAGCACAACTCATTAAGGACAGAGGTCCTACATAGGGAGTAAGTACACAGTGACTCCTATTGTTGATTTAACAATGGACACTTTTATTTATGATGTCAGTGATCACCTGAGGCTCTTGTCATTAGCTGCCAAGGCTATGGAAGCCTTTTGAGTCCACAAACTCTGTTACTATGTAGACAGGGCCATAAGAAAAGTGGAAAGTTCTCTCTAGCCTTCTGAAAAAGGTACCTCCTTTGATGTCCTCTTCTTTCCACTGGGGTCTCACTCACAGAGATCATTTATGTAGATTTTCTTTTTTTCTACAGTGTCTTGGATTTCCATGCCTAAAATGCCCTCATGGGATTTTTAGCTAGATGCTGATGTCATTGTGCTGTTTAGGGCATTTGTCATTCTATGAGTCTGCTGTGTGGCCTGCTTTCCATGTTGGATCATTCTCTCCTTTTTAATTCTATCTATTGTTATTAGTAGACACTTGATCTTGTTTATGTGATCCCTTTGAGCCTATCTATATGAACAGTTACACATTTGTGTTTTAAGGATTTATTTTTCTATTTAAAAGTCAGTTACGCACAGAGAAGCAGAGAGAGAGAGAGAGGGAGGTCTTCTATCCAATGGTTCACTCCCTAGTTGGCTGCAACAGCTAGAGCTCTGCTGACCCAGAGCCAGGAGCTTCTTCCAGGTCCCCCACATAGGTGCAGGGGCCCAAAGACTTGGGCCATCTTCTACTGCTTTTCCAGGGCATAACAGAACTAGATTGGAAGTGGAGCAATCGGGATTCAAACCGGTGCCCATATGGGATGCCAGCACTGGAGGTGGGACTTGAAGTGGTGCCCTTGTGGAATTCCAACACTGCAGAAGGGTGGCTTTACCCTCTAAGCCATGGCCCCAGCCCCTTCTATATGTATTGTTTTCATCATTCAGCTTTTGAACTCTTTGTATCCCTGACCTGTTTTTTTTTTGGGGGGGGGGGGCACTGCTGTGTTAAACCAAGATAAACTGCAGCTTACAGCACTGGCATCCCATACAGGCCCAGGTTCAAGTCCCAGCTGCTCCATTTCCAATCCAGCTCCTGGCTAATGTGCCTGGAAAAGCAGCAGAAGATGACCCAAGTACTTGGACACCTGCACCCACATATGAGACCCAGAATAAGCCTGTGCTTCCTGGCTTTGGATTGGCACAGCTCTGTCTGTTGTGGCCATCTGGAGAGTGAACCAGTGGATGGAAGATCTATATCTCTTCTCTCTAACTCTGCCTTTCAATTTAACAAATCTTCAAGAATCATTTTTGTCCTACTGTGAAATCATTAAACATTTCTCTTTATATTAATACACATTGTATTGTTCCTAGCATTTTTAGTGTAGCCTGGTAATCTTTGCCTTTTCTTTTTTTTGACAAGCAGTGTGGATAGTGAGAGAGGGAGAGACAGAGAGAAAGGTCTTCCTTTTTGCCGTTGGTTCACCCTCCAGTGGCCACTGCGGCCAGCACATCTCTCTGATCCGAAGCCAGGAGCCAGGTGCTTCTCCTGGTCTCCCATGCGGGTGCAGGGCCCAAGGACTTGGGCCATCCTCCACTGCCCTCCCGGGCCATAGCAGAGAGCTGGCCTGGAAGAGGGGCAATCGGGACAGAATCCGGCGCCCCAACCAGGACTAGAAGCTGGTGTGCCGGCTCCGCAAGGCGGAGGATTAGCCTGTCAAGCCATGGCGCCAGCCAATCTGCCTTTTTAAACTATTCAACTGAGAAATAGCTATAGATACCTGTGGGATACAACGCAATCATTTGATGAGTGTTAATTCTGGAATTGTCTAATCAGAATAACTCATTCATCACCTCCTATACTGTATGGTGAGTACTTTCAAAAGCCTCTCTTAACAAGCTGAAATATGAAATACAGCATTGTAGTTTCCATGCTTTGCAGTACAGCTGTAGACTCATTTCTCCTGTCTAGTGGAAACTTTGTGCCCCATGACCAATGTATCTCCTTTGTCCTTAACCCACCATTTCTCCCCTCACTCGTTGGTAACCACAATTCTCTACTGACATGCATTTCACAGGTGTACTCTGGCAAGCCCAAAATTGGGGACAGGGAGGTCGGGGCTTAGTCTCCACCCTTGGCACAGGCAAGCACCCACCGGGCCCACTGGAGTGGTGGTGCTCTGCTATCCATGTCCCTCCCCCAGCTGTGATCATGTGCCTAGGACAGCTGCTATTCTCCTATTGGAGCTCCCTCCCACAGCCATGGCTGGGCACCCAGCTGTGGCCCAGGCAAGCCATGGCAGGGTGGTTATGGATCATGGATGGATGGGAGTGATGGGTGAGGGTGTGTAGTGCAGGAAGATGAAGATGGTTAGGAATCATGGGAAGCAAGCCCTTAACCATGTTACCATTTTTCCTTGTAATAAATTTTGGGAAATCATTAAAATCCCCTAAATGTCCCACCACTCTGGTAGGTAGATTTGTAACTTCTACAGACTGCCACTATTTCTAAGGTATGCTAACTAGATACAATGTTGGGAGTTCTCTCACCTCATCTTAACTCTCACATTATGCTATCCATAGCACCCATGCTGAGTTAGGTCTTGGAATTCTTGGTAATAAAGAAGCAATAGGACTCAGAATACGGACTCAAAAATCTAGAAAAGTGAAATATTTAAAAATATGAACACTGCCAACCAAGGCTGCCTGATCACTCTGCAAAAGCCCACAACAGCCAGGGTGCTATCTATGAAAGCCAGGATGCAGGGACTCCATGTGGGTTTCCATGCAGATGGCAAAAATCCAAGTTTTTGCACCATGACCTGTTGACTCAAAAGAACACTTGTGGTGCCGGTGCTGTTGGTGTCATGAGTAAAGTCACCACCTGCATTGCCAGCAATCCATATGGGCATCAGATTGAATTCTGGCTGCCCGCTTCCAATCTAGCTCTCTGTTATGGCCTGAGAAAGTAGAAGATGGCCCATGGCCTTGGGCCCTTGTGCCTGTGTGGGTGGGAGACCTGGAAGAAGCCCCTGGCTCCTGGTTTTGGATCAGTGTAGCTCTAGCCATTGCAGCCACCTGGGGAGTGAACCAGCAAATGGAAGACCTCTCTCTCTGTCTCTGTGTCTCTGTAACTATGCATTTCAAATAAATAACTAAAACTTTAAAAAATAACTTAAAAAAATACTTGAAGTAAGTTGGTTTGGAGGTCTGAAATAGCCAGGACACACCAAGCACTCTGATATACATGTGGTGTGTCCAGAGAAGTAGCTTAACCTAGTGTATCATGATGCCTACGCTTCCAATGTCTGGTTTGTGCAGCCTGTGACCTAGGCCCCATGTGCCCAACAGGCAAGTCTCAGGATGCTCCACATGATTACTGTACAAGAGGGCAAACTCCCAAAGGCAAAATACTTTTCAAATTATGTTGGTATCATATTGACTGTTGTCTCATGGGCTAGAACAAAAGTGAACTGGAAAATGTCAGGGGTCCCTGTGGAGAAGAATTCTATCAAGGTTTGTATACAGAGAGGAGTGTCATTGAACAGTTAAAGAAAGCTGTAATAGATATATTATGTCGATTTTTCCTATACATATAATTGTGGCCAAAAACTAACTTTGAGCTGTATACTTTAATGGAATTTTAGATACATAAAAACGAGAGATGCTGCAAGGAAAACAGTTAGTATTGCCTGAGTAATTTTCTGTGTAATATAGATACTAATGAAAACAGGTTTCTTTTTGGTGTACTGCTAATTAATTGGACAATCCTGATGAATAGTATAAATTATTTAGGCAGTGACTTTTTTTATGATTTATTTATTTATTTATTCCAAAGGCTGTTACAGAGAGGCAGAGGCAGAAAGAGAGATGGTTTTACATCTGCTGATCACTCCCCAAATGGCCTCATTGGCTGAGGCTGGGCCAATCTGAAGCCAGGAGCCTGGAGATTTTTTCCAAATCTCCCATGTTGGTGCAAGGGACCCAAGGACTTGGGTCTTCTCTCCCCTCTCCTCCTCTTCCCTCCCCTCCCCTCCCCTCCCCTCATTTGACAGGTAGGGTGTGGGGGAAGCTGAATCCGGAAAGGCCTAGAGGAACTTCCTGAGCCTGCCTCAAATTTGAAAACCTGTCTTTAAGTTTCAATTCCCTGGTAGCAAACACCCCAGCCCCAGGGTGCTTCTCCCTAAGGATCATTAAGGTGGTACAATAGGAGTTGCTAAGGCCCTTTTGCATCACAACACCCCACCCCTTGCCCACATGCCCTCATCCACTCTGTACCATCCAACCTGTACCTCAGCTATATACACCACCTCTCTTTTTTTTGACAGGCAGAGTGGGTAGTGAGAGAGAGAGAGAGAGAGAGAGAGACAGAGAGAAAGGTCTTCCTTTTTTGCCGTTGGTTCACCCTCCAGTGGCCACTGCGGCCAGCACATCTCTCTGATCTGAAGCCAGGAGCCAGGTGCTTCTCCTGGTCTCCCATGCGGGTGCAGGGCCCAAGGACTTGGGCCATCCTCCACTGCCCTCCCGGGCCATAGCAGAGAGCTGGCCTGGAAGAGGGGCAACCGGGAATAGAAGCTGGTGTGCTGGCGCCGCAAGGCGGAGGATTAGCCTGGTAAGCCACGGCGCCTGCCTATACAACCTCTCTTTTACAATAAAGTGAGACCCTGCTTCGACTGGGCTCCACACCGTGCCTGATTGTCCCCTGGGTTTGGGGAAGGCTGAGTGGCAGGTGGCGCACTTTCCCCTCCTCGGTTAAGGCAAGCCGTGGGCAGCCTGCCTAATTCTCCGGCAGTGGCGAGGAACAGTCACCACAGAAGGGTTATAGACCGTGAGAGAGAGAGACAAAGAGAAAGGTCTTCCTTCCATTGGTTCACCCTGCAAATGGCCACCATAGCTGGAGCTGCGCCAACCTGAAGACAGGAGCCAGGTGACCCTTTCTGGTCTCCCACATGGGTGCAGGAGCCCAAGCACCGGGGCCATTCTCCACTGCCCTCCCGGGCCATAGCAGAGAGCTGTACTGGAAGAGAAGCAACTGGGACTAGAACCAGTGCCCATGTGGGATGCCAGTCCTGCAGGTGGAAGATTAACCCAGTGTGCCACAGTGCTGGTCCCAGGACTTGGGTTTTCATCCACTGCTTTCCCAGTCCATAGCAGAGAGCTAGATCAGAAGTGGAGCAGGTAGGACTCAATTTGGTGTCCATGTGAGACGCCCACACTGCAGCAGGAAGCTTTACTCACTACCCCACAGTGATGGCCCTGGCACTGATTATTTTTTTTTTACAGAATTGGTAACAAATGAATATTTTAATTAGCCTAACAATAGTTTCTGTTTAACCTGAGGGATTGGTAGAGTTGTGTGTGCTCTTTCAGGGCCTTGCTGCTCTTCCCATGTGTAAAGCCTATATTCCCCCATAGGGCGGGTACTTTATTTCTGTTGCCCAGCTAATATGCCCATTTGTCTCTATGCCTTTCCTTCATGATCTTGCTAGCACAATGGAATCTAGGGAGAATCTAGACTATTTGTCTCACCACTCTCTCTGAATAATTTCTCTTGCAGATAAGATCCTGGAGAAATCTTCATGTACCCAAGACTAACAAAAAAGAATATGTTGCCAGTAAGTTGTTTATTCCTCAGCTTCTTTCACATTGTATTTATTTTTGACAGGCAGAGTTAGAAACAGGCAGAGAGAGAGAGAAAGGTTTTTCTTCCATTGGTTTACCCCCCAAATGGTCGCTACGGCTGGCACGCTGTGCCAATCCGAAACCAGGAGCCAGATACTTCCTGCTGGTCTCCCATACATGTGCGGGGCCCAAGGACTTGGGCCATCCTCCACTGCCTTCCCAGGCCACAGCAGAGAGCCGGACTGAAAGAGGAGCAAGCGGGACAGAATCTGGCACCCCAACCGGGACTAGAACCCAGGGTACCAGCACCGCAGGCAGAGGATTACCCTAGTGAGCTGCGGTTCCGGCCTACATTGTATTTTAAGATGTTTATAAGATTTAGTTAGGTTGGAAAAGCATAAAGAAATATAATTCAGAATCAGGACAAATTGAGCATGGCTGCAAGATTTAAAGCCATCTGTGCTGAATGCACATTGGTTTCAATTTTTGTTATTGTCATAGCTTCAAGATGTTTTACATGGTTCTAGTGGAAACTTACAGAAGAATCGAAGAGCTGGCGCCGTGGTACAGCAGGTTAAGGCACTGGCCTGAAGCGCCGGTATCCCATATGGGCACTAATTCTACTCCTGGATGTTCCTCTTCCAATCCAGCTCTCAGCTATAGCCTAGGATAGCAGTAGAAGATGGAAGCTGAGGGGGACCGCCGGCTCCAAAACCCAAAACGCGCTGCGGCCTCCAGGGAGGGACACAGGGGACACAAGTGGCTGTGTGGCTTGCAGTGCCCGACCAGAGGGAGGAAGGGAGGGAGGGAAGGAGGAAGGGAGGCTGGCTGCTGAGGCGCAGCCGCCACCAGCCCTTCGGGGAACTGGCAGCGGAGGCTTGGGAAGTGGGGGCTGCCCACTCAGACATCCCGTTCCCTGGGGCGGCAGCGGGGCTGCAGAGTCGGGCGCGCCCGCGGGTCTTGGGGGCTTCTTGCCTGTGTGCAGGGCTTCTACGCACAAGGTGGCACCTCATCCCGGCCCAAGGGTGGTGGCAGGAACCCAGGTGGCGCTCGGGGACTCAGCAGGGCCTGCCCCCGGGGCCTGCCCGCAACACCTGATTGCCCGCGGGCGTGTCCGTCCACCCTCAAAAAGTTCTGCTGGGACAGCCCTGACCGAGCTCCGAGCTCATCGCCCTTGGACCGCCCCAGTGGGCTTCAGGAGTGGGTGTGTGCCAGCAGCAGCCCTCCCCACTCACCCACCGTGCGTCGGCCCCACCCGACAAGCCCCTAGGGCGGGCGGGGCTTCCCGGGGGGCATATTTGCAACGCCGGGAAGCGCGGGGCAGTTCGTGTGTGCGGCCCGGGGACACCCGCAGGTGTGTGTGCTCCCCCCGTGGCCGGCCGAGGCGGCTAGCCAGCACCTGGGGGCTGTTGGCAGCGCCCCTGGGCAGCCTCCTAGAGCCAGGGTTCTGGCAGGCTCCGGGGGCAAATGGACTACGGAAGCCGAGAGGGGCCCGTCCGCGCCAAAACCCAAAACGCGCTGCGGCCTCCAGGGAGGGACACAGGGGACACAAGTGGCTGTGTGGCTTGCAGTGCCCGACCAGAGGGAGGGAGGTTGGCTGGCTGCTGAGGCGCAGCAGGTGTCAGCCCTTCGGGAAGTGCCCGTGGATGCTTCGGGAATGGGGCCTGCCAACTCAGAACCCCCGTTCCCTGTGGCTGCAGCCGGCCAGGGGGCTCCAGGGGCTCCAGGGTCGGGTGCGCCGCGGGCCTGGGGGGCTTCTTGCCTGTGTGCAGGGCTTCTACGCACAAGGTGGCACCTCATCCCGGCCCAAGGGTGGTGGCAGGAACCCAGGTGGCGCTCGGGGACTCAGCAGGGCCTGCCCCCGGGGCCTGCCCGCAACACCTGATTGCCCGCGGGCGTGTCCGTCCACCCTCAAAAAGTTCTGCTGGGACAGCCCTGACCGAGCTCCGAGCTCCTCGCCCTTGGACCGCCCCAGTGGGCTTCAGGAGTGGGTGTGTGGCAGCAGCAGCCCTCCCCAGTCAACCACCTTGCGTCGGCCCCACCCGACAAGCCCCTAGGGCGGGCGGGGCTTCCCGGGGGGCCTATTTGCAACGCCGGGAAGCGCGGGGCAGTTCGTGTGTGCGGCCCGGGGACACCCGCAGGTGTGTGTGCTCCCCCCGTGGCCGGCCGAGGCGGCTAGCCAGCACCTGGGGGCTGTTGGCAGCGCCCCTGGGCAGCCTCCTAGAGCCAGGGGTCTGGCAGGCTCCGGGGGCAAATGGACTACGGAAGCCGAGAGGGGCCCGTCCGCGCCAAAACCCAAAACGCGCTGCGGCCTCCAGGGAGGGACACAGGGGACACAAGTGGCTGTGTGGCGTGCAGTGCCCGACCAGAGGGAGGGAGGTTGGCTGGCTGCTGAGGTGCAGCAGGTGTCAGCCCTTCGGGAAGTGCCCGTGGATGCTTCGGGAATGGGGCCTGCCAACTCAGAACCCCCGTTCCCTGTGGCTGCAGCCGGCCAGGGGGCTCCAGTGGCTCCAGGGTCGGGTGCGCCGCGGGCCTGGGGGGCTTCTTGCCTGTGTGCAGGGCTTCTACGCACAAGGTGGCACCTCATCCCGGCCCAAGGGTGGTGGCAGGAACCCAGGTGGCGCTCGGGGACTCAGCAGGGCCTGCCCCCGGGGCCTGCCCGCAACACCTGATTGCCCGCGGGCGTGTCCGTCCACCCTCAAAAAGTTCTGCTGGGACAGCCCTGACCGAGCTCCGAGCTCCTCGCCCTTGGACCGCCCCAGTGGGCTTCAGGAGTGGGTGTGTGGCAGCAGCAGCCCTCCCCAGTCAACCACCTTGCGTCGGCCCCACCCGACAAGCCCCTAGGGCGGGCGGGGCTTCCCGGGGGGCCTATTTGCAACGCCGGGAAGCGCGGGGCAGTTCGTGTGTGCGGCCCGGGGACACCCGTAGCTGTGTGTGCTCCCCCCGTGGCCGGCCGAGGCGGCTAGCCAGCACCTGGGGGCTGTTGGCAGCGCCCCTGGGCAGCCTCCTAGAGCCAGGGTTCTGGCAGGCTCCGGGGGCAAATGGACTACGGAAGCCGAGAGGGGCCCGTCCGCGCCAAAACCCAAAACGCGCTGCGGCCTCCAGGGAGGGACACAGGGGACACAAGTGGCTGTGTGGCTTGCAGTGCCCGACCAGAGGGAGGGAGGTTGGCTGGCTGCTGAGGCGCAGCAGGTGTCAGCCCTTCGGGAAGTGCCCGTGGATGCTTCGGGAATGGGGCCTGCCAACTCAGAACCCCCGTTCCCTGTGGCTGCAGCCGGCCAGGGGGCTCCAGGGGCTCCAGGGTCGGGTGCGCCGCGGGCCTGGGGGGCTTCTTGCCTGTGTGCAGGGCTTCTACGCACAAGGTGGCACCTCATCCCGGCCCAAGGGTGGTGGCAGGAACCCAGGTGGCGCTCGGGGACTCAGCAGGGCCTGCCCCCGGGGCCTGCCCGCAACACCTGATTGCCCGCGGGCGTGTCCGTCCACCCTCAAAAAGTTCTGCTGGGACAGCCCTGACCGTGCTCCGAGCTCCTCGCCCTTGGACCGCCCCAGTGGGCTTCAGGAGTGGGTGTGTGCCAGCAGCAGCCCTCCCCAGTCAACCACCTTGCGTCGGCCCCACCCGACAAGCCCCTAGGGCGGGCGGGGCTTCCCGGGGGGCCTATTTGCAACGCCGGGAAGCGCGGGGCAGTTCGTGTGTGCGGCCCGGGGACACCCGCAGGTGTGTGTGCTCCCCCCGTGGCCGGCCGAGGCGGCTAGCCAGCACCTGGGGGCTGTTGGCAGCGCCCCTGGGCAGCCTCCTAGAGCCAGGGGTCTGGCAGGCTCCGGGGGCAAATGGACTACGGAAGCCGAGAGGGGCCCGTCCGCGCCAAAACCCAAAACGCGCTGCGGCCTCCAGGGAGGGACACAGGGGACACAAGTGGCTGTGTGGCGTGCAGTGCCCGACCAGAGGGAGGGAGGTTGGCTGGCTGCTGAGGCGCAGCAGGTGTCAGCCCTTCGGGAAGTGCCCGTGGATGCTTCGGGAATGGGGCCTGCCAACTCAGAACCCCCGTTCCCTGTGGCTGCATCCGGCCAGGGGGCTCCAGGGGCTCCAGGGTCGGGTGCGCCGCGGGCCTGGGGGGCTTCTTGCCTGTGTGCAGGGCTTCTACGCACAAGGTGGCACCTCATCCCGGCCCAAGGGTGGTGGCAGGAACCCAGGTGGCGCTCGGGGACTCAGCAGGGCCTGCCCCCGGGGCCTGCCCGCAACACCTGATTGCCCGCGGGCGTGTCCGTCCACCCTCAAAATGTTCTGCTGGGACAGCCCTGACCGTGCTCCGAGCTCCTCGCCCTTGGACAGCCCCAGTGGGCTTCAGGAGTGGGTGTGTGGCAGCAGCAGCCCTCCCCAGTCAACCACCTTGCGTCGGCCCCACCCGACAAGCCCCTAGGGCGGGCGGGGCTTCCCGGGGGGCCTATTTGCAACGCCGGGAAGCGCGGGGCAGTTCGTGTGTGCGGCCCGGGGACACCCGCAGGTGTGTGTGCTCCCCCCGTGGCCGGCCGAGGCGGCTAGCCAGCACCTGGGGGCTGTTGGCAGCGCCCCTGGGCAGCCTCCTAGAGCCAGGGGTCTGGCAGGCTCCGGGGGCAAATGGACTACGGAAGCCGAGAGGGGCCCGTCCGCGCCAAAACCCAAAACGCGCTGCGGCCTCCAGGGAGGGACACAGGGGACACAAGTGGCTGTGTGGCGTGCAGTGCCCGACCAGAGGGAGGGAGGTTGGCTGGCTGCTGAGGCGCAGCAGGTGTCAGCCCTTCGGGAAGTGCCCGTGGATGCTTCGGGAATGGGGCCTGCCAACTCAGAACCCCCGTTCCCTGTGGCTGCATCCGGCCAGGGGGCTCCAGGGGCTCCAGGGTCGGGTGCGCCGCGGGCCTGGGGGGCTTCTTGCCTGTGTGCAGGGCTTCTACGCACAAGGTGGCACCTCATCCCGGCCCAAGGGTGGTGGCAGGAACCCAGGTGGCGCTCGGGGACTCAGCAGGGCCTGCCCCCGGGGCCTGCCCGCAACACCTGATTGCCCGCGGGCGTGTCCGTCCACCCTCAAAAAGTTCTGCTGGGACAGCCCTGACCGTGCTCCGAGCTCCTCGCCCTTGGACCGCCCCAGTGGGCTTCAGGAGTGGGTGTGTGGCAGCAGCAGCCCTCCCCAGTCAACCACCTTGCGTCGGCCCCACCCGACAAGCCCCTAGGGCGGGCGGGGCTTCCCGGGGGGCCTATTTGCAACGCCGGGAAGCGCGGGGCAGTTCGTGTGTGCGGCCCGGGGACACCCGTAGCTGTGTGTGCTCCCCCCGTGGCCGGCCGAGGCGGCTAGCCAGCACCTGGGGGCTGTTGGCAGCGCCCCTGGGCAGCCTCCTAGAGCCAGGGGTCTGGCAGGCTCCGGGGGCAAATGGACTACGGAAGCCGAGAGGGGCCCGTCCGCGCCAAAACCCAAAATGCGCTGCGGCCTCCAGGGAGGGACACAGGGGACACAAGTGGCTGTGTGGCGTGCAGTGCCCGACCAGAGGGAGGGAGGTTGGCTGGCTGCTGAGGCGCAGCAGGTGTCAGCCCTTCGGGAAGTGCCCGTGGATGCTTCGGGAATGGGGCCTGCCAACTCAGAACCCCCGTTCCCTGTGGCTGCAGCCGGCCAGGGGGCTCCAGGGGCTCCAGGGTCGGGTGCGCCGCGGGCCTGGGGGGCTTCTTGCCTGTGTGCAGGGCTTCTACGCACAAGGTGGCACCTCATCCCGGCCCAAGGGTGGTGGCAGGAACCCAGGTGGCGCTCGGGGACTCAGCAGGGCCTGCCCCCGGGGCCTACCCGCAACACCTGATTGCCCGCGGGCGTGTCCGTCCACCCTCAAAAAGTTCTGCTGGGACAGCCCTGACCGTGCTCCGAGCTCCTCGCCCTTGGACCGCCCCAGTGGGCTTCAGGAGTGGGTGTGTGGCAGCAGCAGCCCTCCCCAGTCAACCACCTTGCGTCGGCCCCACCCGACAAGCCCCTAGGGCGGGCGGGGCTTCCCGGGGGGCCTATTTGCAATGCCGGGAAGCGCGGGGCAGTTCGTGTGTGCGGCCCGGGGACACCCGCAGGTGTGTGTGCTCCCCCCGTGGCCGGCCGAGGCGGCTAGCCAGCACCTGGGGGCTGTTGGCAGCGCCCCTGGGCAGCCTCCTAGAGCCAGGGGTCTGGCAGGCTCCGGGGGCAAATGGACTACGGAAGCCGAGAGGGGCCCGTCCGCGCCAAAACCCAAAACGCGCTGCGGCCTCCAGGGAGGGACACAGGGGACACAAGTGGCTGTGTGGCGTGCAGTGCCCGACCAGAGGGAGGGAGGTTGGCTGGCTGCTGAGGCGCAGCAGGTGTCAGCCCTTCGGGAAGTGCCCGTGGATGCTTCGGGAATGGGGCCTGCCAACTCAGAACCCCCGTTCCCTGTGGCTGCAGCCGGCCAGGGGGCTCCAGGGTCGGGTGCGCTGCGGGCCTGGGGGGCTTCTTGCCTGTGTGCAGGGCTTCTACGCACAAGGTGGCACCTCATCCCGGCCCAAGGGTGGTGGCAGGAACCCAGGTGGCGCTCGGGGACTCAGCAGGGCCTGCCCCCGGGGCCTGCCCGCAACACCTGATTGCCCGTGGGCGTGTCCGTCCACCCTCAAAAAGTTCTGCTGGGACAGCCCTGACCGAGCTCCGAGCTCCTCGCCCTTGGACCGCCCCAGTGGGCTTCAGGAGTGGGTGTGTGGCAGCAGCAGCCCTCCCCAGTCAACCACCTTGCGTCGGCCCCACCCGACAAGCCCCTAGGGCGGGCGGGGCTTCCCGGGGGGCCTATTTGCAACGCCGGGAAGCGCGGGGCAGTTCGTGTGTGCGGCCCGGGGACACCCGTAGCTGTGTGTGCTCCCCCCGTGGCCGGCCGAGGCGGCTAGCCAGCACCTGGGGGCTGTTGGCAGCGCCCCTGGGCAGCCTCCTAGAGCCAGGGGTCTGGCAGGCTCCGGGGGCAAATGGACTACGGAAGCCGAGAGGGGCCCGTCCGCGCCAAAACCCAAAACGCGCTGCGGCCTCCAGGGAGGGACACAGGGGACACAAGTGGCTGTGTGGCGTGCAGTGCCCGACCAGAGGGAGGGAGGTTGGCTGGCTGCTGAGGCGCAGCAGGTGTCAGCCCTTCGGGAAGTGCCCGTGGATGCTTCGGGAATGGGGCCTGCCAACTCAGAACCCCCGTTCCCTGTGGCTGCAGCCGGCCAGGGGGCTCCAGGGGCTCCAGGGTCGGGTGCGCCGCGGGCCTGGGGGGCTTCTTGCCTGTGTGCAGGGCTTCTACGCACAAGGTGGCACCTCATCCCGGCCCAAGGGTGGTGGCAGGAACCCAGGTGGCGCTCGGGGACTCAGCAGGGCCTGCCCCCGGGGCCTGCCCGCAACACCTGATTGCCCGCGGGCGTGTCCGTCCACCCTCAAAAAGTTCTGCTGGGACAGCCCTGACCGAGCTCCGAGCTCATCGCCCTTGGACCGCCCCAGTGGGCTTCAGGAGTGGGTGTGTGCCAGCAGCAGCCCTCCCCACTCACCCACCGTGCGTCGGCCCCACCCGACAAGCCCCTAGGGCGGGCGGGGCTTCCCGGGGGGCATATTTGCAACGCCGGGAAGCGCGGGGCAGTTCGTGTGTGCGGCCCGGGGACACCCGCAGGTGTGTGTGCTCCCCCCGTGGCCGGCCGAGGCGGCTAGCCAGCACCTGGGGGCTGTTGGCAGCGCCCCTGGGCAGCCTCCTAGAGCCAGGGTTCTGGCAGGCTCCGGGGGCAAATGGACTACGGAAGCCGAGAGGGGCCCGTCCGCGCCAAAACCCAAAACGCGCTGCGGCCTCCAGGGAGGGACACAGGGGACACAAGTGGCTGTGTGGCTTGCAGTGCCCGACCAGAGGGAGGGAGGTTGGCTGGCTGCTGAGGCGCAGCAGGTGTCAGCCCTTCGGGAAGTGCCCGTGGATGCTTCGGGAATGGGGCCTGCCAACTCAGAACCCCCGTTCCCTGTGGCTGCAGCCGGCCAGGGGGCTCCAGGGGCTCCAGGGTCGGGTGCGCCGCGGGCCTGGGGGGCTTCTTGCCTGTGTGCAGGGCTTCTACGCACAAGGTGGCACCTCATCCCGGCCCAAGGGTGGTGGCAGGAACCCAGGTGGCGCTCGGGGACTCAGCAGGGCCTGCCCCCGGGGCCTGCCCGCAACACCTGATTGCCCGCGGGCGTGTCCGTCCACCCTCAAAAAGTTCTGCTGGGACAGCCCTGACCGAGCTCCGAGCTCCTCGCCCTTGGACCGCCCCAGTGGGCTTCAGGAGTGGGTGTGTGGCAGCAGCAGCCCTCCCCAGTCAACCACCTTGCGTCGGCCCCACCCGACAAGCCCCTAGGGCGGGCGGGGCTTCCCGGGGGGCCTATTTGCAACGCCGGGAAGCGCGGGGCAGTTCGTGTGTGCGGCCCGGGGACACCCGCAGGTGTGTGTGCTCCCCCCGTGGCCGGCCGAGGCGGCTAGCCAGCACCTGGGGGCTGTTGGCAGCGCCCCTGGGCAGCCTCCTAGAGCCAGGGGTCTGGCAGGCTCCGGGGGCAAATGGACTACGGAAGCCGAGAGGGGCCCGTCCGCGCCAAAACCCAAAACGCGCTGCGGCCTCCAGGGAGGGACACAGGGGACACAAGTGGCTGTGTGGCGTGCAGTGCCCGACCAGAGGGAGGGAGGTTGGCTGGCTGCTGAGGTGCAGCAGGTGTCAGCCCTTTGGGAAGTGCCCGTGGATGCTTCGGGAATGGGGCCTGCCAACTCAGAACCCCCGTTCCCTGTGGCTGCAGCCGGCCAGGGGGCTCCAGGGGCTCCAGGGTCGGGTGCGCCGCGGGCCTGGGGGGCTTCTTGCCTGTGTGCAGGGCTTCTACGCACAAGGTGGCACCTCATCCCGGCCCAAGGGTGGTGGCAGGAACCCAGGTGGCGCTCGGGGACTCAGCAGGGCCTGCCCCCGGGGCCTGCCCGCAACACCTGATTGCCCGCGGGCGTGTCCGTCCACCCTCAAAAAGTTCTGCTGGGACAGCCCTGACCGAGCTCCGAGCTCCTCGCCCTTGGACCGCCCCAGTGGGCTTCAGGAGTGGGTGTGTGGCAGCAGCAGCCCTCCCCAGTCAACCACCTTGCGTCGGCCCCACCCGACAAGCCCCTAGGGCGGGCGGGGCTTCCCGGGGGGCCTATTTGCAACGCCGGGAAGCGCGGGGCAGTTCGTGTGTGCGGCCCGGGGACACCCGTAGCTGTGTGTGCTCCCCCCGTGGCCGGCCGAGGCGGCTAGCCAGCACCTGGGGGCTGTTGGCAGCGCCCCTGGGCAGCCTCCTAGAGCCAGGGTTCTGGCAGGCTCCGGGGGCAAATGGACTACGGAAGCCGAGAGGGGCCCGTCCGCGCCAAAACCCAAAACGCGCTGCGGCCTCCAGGGAGGGACACAGGGGACACAAGTGGCTGTGTGGCTTGCAGTGCCCGACCAGAGGGAGGGAGGTTGGCTGGCTGCTGAGGCGCAGCAGGTGTCAGCCCTTCGGGAAGTGCCCGTGGATGCTTCGGGAATGGGGCCTGCCAACTCAGAACCCCCGTTCCCTGTGGCTGCAGCCGGCCAGGGGGCTCCAGGGGCTCCAGGGTCGGGTGCGCCGCGGGCCTGGGGGGCTTCTTGCCTGTGTGCAGGGCTTCTACGCACAAGGTGGCACCTCATCCCGGCCCAAGGGTGGTGGCAGGAACCCAGGTGGCGCTCGGGGACTCAGCAGGGCCTGCCCCCGGGGCCTGCCCGCAACACCTGATTGCCCGCGGGCGTGTCCGTCCACCCTCAAAAAGTTCTGCTGGGACAGCCCTGACCGTGCTCCGAGCTCCTCGCCCTTGGACCGCCCCAGTGGGCTTCAGGAGTGGGTGTGTGCCAGCAGCAGCCCTCCCCAGTCAACCACCTTGCGTCGGCCCCACCCGACAAGCCCCTAGGGCGGGCGGGGCTTCCCGGGGGGCCTATTTGCAACGCCGGGAAGCGCGGGGCAGTTCGTGTGTGCGGCCCGGGGACACCCGCAGGTGTGTGTGCTCCCCCCGTGGCCGGCCGAGGCGGCTAGCCAGCACCTGGGGGCTGTTGGCAGCGCCCCTGGGCAGCCTCCTAGAGCCAGGGGTCTGGCAGGCTCCGGGGGCAAATGGACTACGGAAGCCGAGAGGGGCCCGTCCGCGCCAAAACCCAAAACGCGCTGCGGCCTCCAGGGAGGGACACAGGGGACACAAGTGGCTGTGTGGCGTGCAGTGCCCGACCAGAGGGAGGGAGGTTGGCTGGCTGCTGAGGCGCAGCAGGTGTCAGCCCTTCGGGAAGTGCCCGTGGATGCTTCGGGAATGGGGCCTGCCAACTCAGAACCCCCGTTCCCTGTGGCTGCATCCGGCCAGGGGGCTCCAGGGGCTCCAGGGTCGGGTGCGCCGCGGGCCTGGGGGGCTTCTTGCCTGTGTGCAGGGCTTCTACGCACAAGGTGGCACCTCATCCCGGCCCAAGGGTGGTGGCAGGAACCCAGGTGGCGCTCGGGGACTCAGCAGGGCCTGCCCCCGGGGCCTGCCCGCAACACCTGATTGCCCGCGGGCGTGTCCGTCCACCCTCAAAATGTTCTGCTGGGACAGCCCTGACCGTGCTCCGAGCTCCTCGCCCTTGGACAGCCCCAGTGGGCTTCAGGAGTGGGTGTGTGGCAGCAGCAGCCCTCCCCAGTCAACCACCTTGCGTCGGCCCCACCCGACAAGCCCCTAGGGCGGGCGGGGCTTCCCGGGGGGCCTATTTGCAACGCCGGGAAGCGCGGGGCAGTTCGTGTGTGCGGCCCGGGGACACCCGCAGGTGTGTGTGCTCCCCCCGTGGCCGGCCGAGGCGGCTAGCCAGCACCTGGGGGCTGTTGGCAGCGCCCCTGGGCAGCCTCCTAGAGCCAGGGGTCTGGCAGGCTCCGGGGGCAAATGGACTACGGAAGCCGAGAGGGGCCCGTCCGCGCCAAAACCCAAAACGCGCTGCGGCCTCCAGGGAGGGACACAGGGGACACAAGTGGCTGTGTGGCGTGCAGTGCCCGACCAGAGGGAGGGAGGTTGGCTGGCTGCTGAGGCGCAGCAGGTGTCAGCCCTTCGGGAAGTGCCCGTGGATGCTTCGGGAATGGGGCCTGCCAACTCAGAACCCCCGTTCCCTGTGGCTGCATCCGGCCAGGGGGCTCCAGGGGCTCCAGGGTCGGGTGCGCCGCGGGCCTGGGGGGCTTCTTGCCTGTGTGCAGGGCTTCTACGCACAAGGTGGCACCTCATCCCGGCCCAAGGGTGGTGGCAGGAACCCAGGTGGCGCTCGGGGACTCAGCAGGGCCTGCCCCCGGGGCCTGCCCGCAACACCTGATTGCCCGCGGGCGTGTCCGTCCACCCTCAAAATGTTCTGCTGGGACAGCCCTGACCGTGCTCCGAGCTCCTCGCCCTTGGACCGCCCCAGTGGGCTTCAGGAGTGGGTGTGTGGCAGCAGCAGCCCTCCCCAGTCAACCACCTTGCGTCGGCCCCACCCGACAAGCCCCTAGGGCGGGCGGGGCTTCCCGGGGGGCCTATTTGCAACGCCGGGAAGCGCGGGGCAGTTCGTGTGTGCGGCCCGGGGACACCCGTAGCTGTGTGTGCTCCCCCCGTGGCCGGCCGAGGCGGCTAGCCAGCACCTGGGGGCTGTTGGCAGCGCCCCTGGGCAGCCTCCTAGAGCCAGGGGTCTGGCAGGCTCCGGGGGCAAATGGACTACGGAAGCCGAGAGGGGCCCGTCCGCGCCAAAACCCAAAATGCGCTGCGGCCTCCAGGGAGGGACACAGGGGACACAAGTGGCTGTGTGGCGTGCAGTGCCCGACCAGAGGGAGGGAGGTTGGCTGGCTGCTGAGGCGCAGCAGGTGTCAGCCCTTCGGGAAGTGCCCGTGGATGCTTCGGGAATGGGGCCTGCCAACTCAGAACCCCCGTTCCCTGTGGCTGCAGCCGGCCAGGGGGCTCCAGGGGCTCCAGGGTCGGGTGCGCCGCGGGCCTGGGGGGCTTCTTGCCTGTGTGCAGGGCTTCTACGCACAAGGTGGCACCTCATCCCGGCCCAAGGGTGGTGGCAGGAACCCAGGTGGCGCTCGGGGACTCAGCAGGGCCTGCCCCCGGGGCCTACCCGCAACACCTGATTGCCCGCGGGCGTGTCCGTCCACCCTCAAAAAGTTCTGCTGGGACAGCCCTGACCGTGCTCCGAGCTCCTCGCCCTTGGACCGCCCCAGTGGGCTTCAGGAGTGGGTGTGTGCCAGCAGCAGCCCTCCCCAGTCAACCACCTTGCGTCGGCCCCACCCGACAAGCCCCTAGGGCGGGCGGGGCTTCCCGGGGGGCCTATTTGCAACGCCGGGAAGCGCGGGGCAGTTCGTGTGTGCGGCCCGGGGACACCCGCAGGTGTGTGTGCTCCCCCCGTGGCCGGCCGAGGCGGCTAGCCAGCACCTGGGGGCTGTTGGCAGCGCCCCTGGGCAGCCTCCTAGAGCCAGGGGTCTGGCAGGCTCCGGGGGCAAATGGACTACGGAAGCCGAGAGGGGCCCGTCCGCGCCAAAACCCAAAACGCGCTGCGGCCTCCAGGGAGGGACACAGGGGACACAAGTGGCTGTGTGGCGTGCAGTGCCCGACCAGAGGGAGGGAGGTTGGCTGGCTGCTGAGGCGCAGCAGGTGTCAGCCCTTCGGGAAGTGCCCGTGGATGCTTCGGGAATGGGGCCTGCCAACTCAGAACCCCCGTTCCCTGTGGCTGCAGCCGGCCAGGGGGCTCCAGGTTCGGGTGCGCTGCGGGCCTGGGGGGCTTCTTGCCTGTGTGCAGGGCTTCTACGCACAAGGTGGCACCTCATCCCGGCCCAAGGGTGGTGGCAGGAACCCAGGTGGCGCTCGGGGACTCAGCAGGGCCTGCCCCCGGGGCCTGCCCGCAACACCTGATTGCCCGTGGGCGTGTCCGTCCACCCTCAAAAAGTTCTGCTGGGACAGCCCTGACCGAGCTCCGAGCTCCTCGCCCTTGGACCGCCCCAGTGGGCTTCAGGAGTGGGTGTGTGGCAGCAGCAGCCCTCCCCAGTCAACCACCTTGCGTCGGCCCCACCCGACAAGCCCCTAGGGCGGGCGGGGCTTCCCGGGGGGCCTATTTGCAACGCCGGGAAGCGCGGGGCAGTTCGTGTGTGCGGCCCGGGGACACCCGTAGCTGTGTGTGCTCCCCCCGTGGCCGGCCGAGGCGGCTAGCCAGCACCTGGGGGCTGTTGGCAGCGCCCCTGGGCAGCCTCCTAGAGCCAGGGGTCTGGCAGGCTCCGGGGGCAAATGGACTACGGAAGCCGAGAGGGGCCCGTCCGCGCCAAAACCCAAAACGCGCTGCGGCCTCCAGGGAGGGACACAGGGGACCCAAGTGGCTGTGTGGCGTGCAGTGCCCGACCAGAGGGAGGGAGGTTGGCTGGCTGCTGAGGCGCAGCAGGTGTCAGCCCTTCGGGAAGTGCCCGTGGATGCTTCGGGAATGGGGCCTGCCAACTCAGAACCCCCGTTCCCTGTGGCTGCATCCGGCCAGGGGGCTCCAGGGGCTCCAGGGTCGGGTGCGCCGCGGGCCTGGGGGGCTTCTTGCCTGTGTGCAGGGCTTCTACGCACAAGGTGGCACCTCATCCCGGCCCAAGGGTGGTGGCAGGAACCCAGGTGGCGCTCGGGGACTCAGCAGGGCCTGCCCCCGGGGCCTGCCCGCAACACCTGATTGCCCGCGGACGTGTCCGTCCACCCTCAAAAAGTTCTGCTGGGACAGCCCTGACCGAGCTCCGAGCTCCTCGCCCTTGGACCGCCCCAGTGGGCTTCAGGAGTGGGTGTGTGGCAGCAGCAGCCCTCCCCAGTCAACCACCTTGCGTCGGCCCCACCCGACAAGCCCCTAGGGCGGGCGGGGCTTCCCGGGGGGCCTATTTGCAACGCCGGGAAGCGCGGGGCAGTTCGTGTGTGCGGCCCGGGGACACCCGTAGCTGTGTGTGCTCCCCCCGTGGCCGGCCGAGGCGGCTAGCCAGCACCTGGGGGCTGTTGGCAGCGCCCCTGGGCAGCCTCCTAGAGCCAGGGGTATGGCAGGCTCCGGGGGCAAATGGACTACGGAAGCCGAGAGGGGCCCGTCCGCGCCAAAACCCAAAACGCGCTGCGGCCTCCAGGGAGGGACACAGGGGACACAAGTGGCTGTGTGGCTTGCAGTGCCCGACCAGAGGGAGGGAGGTTGGCTGGCTGCTGAGGCGCAGCAGGTGTCAGCCCTTCGGGAAGTGCCCGTGGATGCTTCGGGAATGGGGCCTGCCAACTCAGAAGCCCCGTTCCCTGTGGCTGCAGCCGGCCAGGGGGCTCCAGGGTCGGGTGCGCCGCGGGCCTGGGGGGCTTCTTGCCTGTGTGCAGGGCTTCTACGCACAAGGTGGCACCTCATCCCGGCCCAAGGGTGGTGGCAGGAACCCAGGTGGCGCTCGGGGACTCAGCAGGGCCTGCCCCCGGGGCCTGCCCGCAACACCTGATTGCCCGCGGGCGTGTCCGTCCACCCTCAAAAAGTTCTGCTGGGACAGCCCTGACCGAGCTCCGAGCTCCTCGCCCTTGGACCGCCCCAGTGGGCTTCAGGAGTGGGTGTGTGGCAGCAGCAGCCCTCTCCAGTCAACCACCTTGCGTCGGCCCCACCCGACAAGCCCCTAGGGCGGGCGGGGCTTCCCGGGGGGCCTATTTGCAACGCCGGGAAGCGCGGGGCAGTTCGTGTGTGCGGCCCGGGGACACCCACAGGTGTGTGTGCTCCCCCCGTGGCCGGCCGAGGCGGCTAGCCAGCACCTGGGGGCTGTTTGCAGCGCCCCTGGGCAGCCTCCTAGAGCCAGGGGTCTGGCAGGCTCCGGGGGCAAATGGACTACGGAAGCCGAGAGGGGCCCGTCCGCGCCAAAACCCAAAACGCGCTGCGGCCTCCAGGGAGGGACACAGGGGACACAAGTGGCTGTGTGGCGTGCAGTGCCCGACCAGAGGGAGGGAGGTTGGCTGGCTGCTGAGGCGCAGCAGGTGTCAGCCCTTCGGGAAGTGCCCGTGGATGCTTCGGGAATGGGGCCTGCCAACTCAGAACCCCCGTTCCCTGTGGCTGCATCCGGCCAGGGGGCTCCAGGGGCTCCAGGGTCGGGTGCGCCGCGGGCCTGGGGGGCTTCTTGCCTGTGTGCAGGGCTTCTATGCACAAGGTGGCACCTCATCCCGGCCCAAGGGTGGTGGCAGGAACCCAGGTGGCGCTCGAGGACTCAGCAGGGCCGGCCCCCGGGGCCTGCCCGCAACACCTGATTGCCCGCGGGCGTGTCCATCCACCCTCAAAAAGTTCTGCTGGGACAGCCCTGACCGTGCTCCGAGCTCCTCGCCCTTGGACCGCCCCAGTGGGCTTCAGGAGTGGGTGTGTGGCAGCAGCAGCCCTCCCCAGTCAACCACCTTGCGTCGGCCCCACCCGACAAGCCCCTAGGGCGGGCGGGGCTTCCCGGGGGGCCTATTTGCAACGCCGGGAAGCGCGGGGCAGTTCGTGTGTGCGGCCCGGGGACACCCGCAGGTGTGTGTGCTCCCCCCGTGGCCGGCCGAGGCGGCTAGCCAGCACCTGGGGGCTGTTGGCAGCGCCCCTGGGCAGCCTCCTAGAGCCAGGGTTCTGGCAGGCTCCGGGGGCAAATGGACTACGGAAGCCGAGAGGGGCCCGTCCGCGCCAAAACCCAAAACGCGCTGCGGCCTCCAGGGAGGGACACAGGGGACACAAGTGGCTGTGTGGCTTGCAGTGCCCGACCAGAGGGAGGGAGGTTGGCTGGCTGCTGAGGCGCAGCAGGTGTCAGCCCTTCGGGAAGTGCCCGTGGATGCTTCGGGAATGGGGCCTGCCAACTCAGAACCCCCGTTCCCTGTGGCTGCAGCCGGCCAGGGGGCTCCAGGGGCTCCAGGGTCGGGTGCGCCGCGGGCCTGGGGGGCTTCTTGCCTGTGTGCAGGGCTTCTACGCACAAGGTGGCACCTCATCCCGGCCCAAGGGTGGTGGCAGGAACCCAGGTGGCGCTCGGGGACTCAGCAGGGCCTGCCCCCGGGGCCTGCCCGCAACACCTGATTGCCCGCGGGCGTGTCCGTCCACCCTCAAAAAGTTCTGCTGGGACAGCCCTGACCGAGCTCCGAGCTCCTCGCCCTTGGACCGCCCCAGTGGGCTTCAGGAGTGGGTGTGTGGCAGCAGCAGCCCTCCCCAGTCAACCACCTTGCGTCGGCCCCACCCGACAAGCCCCTAGGGCGGGCGGGGCTTCCCGGGGGGCCTATTTGCAACGCCGGGAAGCGCGGGGCAGTTCGTGTGTGCGGCCCGGGGACACCCGCAGGTGTGTGTGCTCCCCCCGTGGCCGGCCGAGGCGGCTAGCCAGCACCTGGGGGCTGTTGGCAGCGCCCCTGGGCAGCCTCCTAGAGCCAGGGGTCTGGCAGGCTCCGGGGGCAAATGGACTACGGAAGCCGAGAGGGGCCCGTCCGCGCCAAAACCCAAAACGCGCTGCGGCCTCCAGGGAGGGACACAGGGGACACAAGTGGCTGTGTGGCGTGCAGTGCCCGACCAGAGGGAGGGAGGTTGGCTGGCTGCTGAGGTGCAGCAGGTGTCAGCCCTTTGGGAAGTGCCCGTGGATGCTTCGGGAATGGGGCCTGCCAACTCAGAACCCCCGTTCCCTGTGGCTGCAGCCGGCCAGGGGGCTCCAGGGGCTCCAGGGTCGGGTGCGCCGCGGGCCTGGGGGGCTTCTTGCCTGTGTGCAGGGCTTCTACGCACAAGGTGGCACCTCATCCCGGCCCAAGGGTGGTGGCAGGAACCCAGGTGGCGCTCGGGGACTCAGCAGGGCCTGCCCCCGGGGCCTGCCCGCAACACCTGATTGCCCGCGGGCGTGTCCGTCCACCCTCAAAAAGTTCTGCTGGGACAGCCCTGACCGAGCTCCGAGCTCCTCGCCCTTGGACCGCCCCAGTGGGCTTCAGGAGTGGGTGTGTGGCAGCAGCAGCCCTCCCCAGTCAACCACCTTGCGTCGGCCCCACCCGACAAGCCCCTAGGGCGGGCGGGGCTTCCCGGGGGGCCTATTTGCAACGCCGGGAAGCGCGGGGCAGTTCGTGTGTGCGGCCCGGGGACACCCGTAGCTGTGTGTGCTCCCCCCGTGGCCGGCCGAGGCGGCTAGCCAGCACCTGGGGGCTGTTGGCAGCGCCCCTGGGCAGCCTCCTAGAGCCAGGGTTCTGGCAGGCTCCGGGGGCAAATGGACTACGGAAGCCGAGAGGGGCCCGTCCGCGCCAAAACCCAAAACGCGCTGCGGCCTCCAGGGAGGGACACAGGGGACACAAGTGGCTGTGTGGCTTGCAGTGCCCGACCAGAGGGAGGGAGGTTGGCTGGCTGCTGAGGCGCAGCAGGTGTCAGCCCTTCGGGAAGTGCCCGTGGATGCTTCGGGAATGGGGCCTGCCAACTCAGAACCCCCGTTCCCTGTGGCTGCAGCCGGCCAGGGGGCTCCAGGGGCTCCAGGGTCGGGTGCGCCGCGGGCCTGGGGGGCTTCTTGCCTGTGTGCAGGGCTTCTACGCACAAGGTGGCACCTCATCCCGGCCCAAGGGTGGTGGCAGGAACCCAGGTGGCGCTCGGGGACTCAGCAGGGCCTGCCCCCGGGGCCTGCCCGCAACACCTGATTGCCCGCGGGCGTGTCCGTCCACCCTCAAAAAGTTCTGCTGGGACAGCCCTGACCGTGCTCCGAGCTCCTCGCCCTTGGACCGCCCCAGTGGGCTTCAGGAGTGGGTGTGTGCCAGCAGCAGCCCTCCCCAGTCAACCACCTTGCGTCGGCCCCACCCGACAAGCCCCTAGGGCGGGCGGGGCTTCCCGGGGGGCCTATTTGCAACGCCGGGAAGCGCGGGGCAGTTCGTGTGTGCGGCCCGGGGACACCCGCAGGTGTGTGTGCTCCCCCCGTGGCCGGCCGAGGCGGCTAGCCAGCACCTGGGGGCTGTTGGCAGCGCCCCTGGGCAGCCTCCTAGAGCCAGGGGTCTGGCAGGCTCCGGGGGCAAATGGACTACGGAAGCCGAGAGGGGCCCGTCCGCGCCAAAACCCAAAACGCGCTGCGGCCTCCAGGGAGGGACACAGGGGACACAAGTGGCTGTGTGGCGTGCAGTGCCCGACCAGAGGGAGGGAGGTTGGCTGGCTGCTGAGGCGCAGCAGGTGTCAGCCCTTCGGGAAGTGCCCGTGGATGCTTCGGGAATGGGGCCTGCCAACTCAGAACCCCCGTTCCCTGTGGCTGCATCCGGCCAGGGGGCTCCAGGGGCTCCAGGGTCGGGTGCGCCGCGGGCCTGGGGGGCTTCTTGCCTGTGTGCAGGGCTTCTACGCACAAGGTGGCACCTCATCCCGGCCCAAGGGTGGTGGCAGGAACCCAGGTGGCGCTCGGGGACTCAGCAGGGCCTGCCCCCGGGGCCTGCCCGCAACACCTGATTGCCCGCGGGCGTGTCCGTCCACCCTCAAAATGTTCTGCTGGGACAGCCCTGACCGTGCTCCGAGCTCCTCGCCCTTGGACAGCCCCAGTGGGCTTCAGGAGTGGGTGTGTGGCAGCAGCAGCCCTCCCCAGTCAACCACCTTGCGTCGGCCCCACCCGACAAGCCCCTAGGGCGGGCGGGGCTTCCCGGGGGGCCTATTTGCAACGCCGGGAAGCGCGGGGCAGTTCGTGTGTGCGGCCCGGGGACACCCGCAGGTGTGTGTGCTCCCCCCGTGGCCGGCCGAGGCGGCTAGCCAGCACCTGGGGGCTGTTGGCAGCGCCCCTGGGCAGCCTCCTAGAGCCAGGGGTCTGGCAGGCTCCGGGGGCAAATGGACTACGGAAGCCGAGAGGGGCCCGTCCGCGCCAAAACCCAAAACGCGCTGCGGCCTCCAGGGAGGGACACAGGGGACACAAGTGGCTGTGTGGCGTGCAGTGCCCGACCAGAGGGAGGGAGGTTGGCTGGCTGCTGAGGCGCAGCAGGTGTCAGCCCTTCGGGAAGTGCCCGTGGATGCTTCGGGAATGGGGCCTGCCAACTCAGAACCCCCGTTCCCTGTGGCTGCATCCGGCCAGGGGGCTCCAGGGGCTCCAGGGTCGGGTGCGCCGCGGGCCTGGGGGGCTTCTTGCCTGTGTGCAGGGCTTCTACGCACAAGGTGGCACCTCATCCCGGCCCAAGGGTGGTGGCAGGAACCCAGGTGGCGCTCGGGGACTCAGCAGGGCCTGCCCCCGGGGCCTGCCCGCAACACCTGATTGCCCGCGGGCGTGTCCGTCCACCCTCAAAATGTTCTGCTGGGACAGCCCTGACCGTGCTCCGAGCTCCTCGCCCTTGGACCGCCCCAGTGGGCTTCAGGAGTGGGTGTGTGGCAGCAGCAGCCCTCCCCAGTCAACCACCTTGCGTCGGCCCCACCCGACAAGCCCCTAGGGCGGGCGGGGCTTCCCGGGGGGCCTATTTGCAACGCCGGGAAGCGCGGGGCAGTTCGTGTGTGCGGCCCGGGGACACCCGTAGCTGTGTGTGCTCCCCCCGTGGCCGGCCGAGGCGGCTAGCCAGCACCTGGGGGCTGTTGGCAGCGCCCCTGGGCAGCCTCCTAGAGCCAGGGGTCTGGCAGGCTCCGGGGGCAAATGGACTACGGAAGCCGAGAGGGGCCCGTCCGCGCCAAAACCCAAAATGCGCTGCGGCCTCCAGGGAGGGACACAGGGGACACAAGTGGCTGTGTGGCGTGCAGTGCCCGACCAGAGGGAGGGAGGTTGGCTGGCTGCTGAGGCGCAGCAGGTGTCAGCCCTTCGGGAAGTGCCCGTGGATGCTTCGGGAATGGGGCCTGCCAACTCAGAACCCCCGTTCCCTGTGGCTGCAGCCGGCCAGGGGGCTCCAGGGGCTCCAGGGTCGGGTGCGCCGCGGGCCTGGGGGGCTTCTTGCCTGTGTGCAGGGCTTCTACGCACAAGGTGGCACCTCATCCCGGCCCAAGGGTGGTGGCAGGAACCCAGGTGGCGCTCGGGGACTCAGCAGGGCCTGCCCCCGGGGCCTACCCGCAACACCTGATTGCCCGCGGGCGTGTCCGTCCACCCTCAAAAAGTTCTGCTGGGACAGCCCTGACCGTGCTCCGAGCTCCTCGCCCTTGGACCGCCCCAGTGGGCTTCAGGAGTGGGTGTGTGCCAGCAGCAGCCCTCCCCAGTCAACCACCTTGCGTCGGCCCCACCCGACAAGCCCCTAGGGCGGGCGGGGCTTCCCGGGGGGCCTATTTGCAACGCCGGGAAGCGCGGGGCAGTTCGTGTGTGCGGCCCGGGGACACCCGCAGGTGTGTGTGCTCCCCCCGTGGCCGGCCGAGGCGGCTAGCCAGCACCTGGGGGCTGTTGGCAGCGCCCCTGGGCAGCCTCCTAGAGCCAGGGGTCTGGCAGGCTCCGGGGGCAAATGGACTACGGAAGCCGAGAGGGGCCCGTCCGCGCCAAAACCCAAAACGCGCTGCGGCCTCCAGGGAGGGACACAGGGGACACAAGTGGCTGTGTGGCGTGCAGTGCCCGACCAGAGGGAGGGAGGTTGGCTGGCTGCTGAGGCGCAGCAGGTGTCAGCCCTTCGGGAAGTGCCCGTGGATGCTTCGGGAATGGGGCCTGCCAACTCAGAACCCCCGTTCCCTGTGGCTGCAGCCGGCCAGGGGGCTCCAGGTTCGGGTGCGCTGCGGGCCTGGGGGGCTTCTTGCCTGTGTGCAGGGCTTCTACGCACAAGGTGGCACCTCATCCCGGCCCAAGGGTGGTGGCAGGAACCCAGGTGGCGCTCGGGGACTCAGCAGGGCCTGCCCCCGGGGCCTGCCCGCAACACCTGATTGCCCGTGGGCGTGTCCGTCCACCCTCAAAAAGTTCTGCTGGGACAGCCCTGACCGAGCTCCGAGCTCCTCGCCCTTGGACCGCCCCAGTGGGCTTCAGGAGTGGGTGTGTGGCAGCAGCAGCCCTCCCCAGTCAACCACCTTGCGTCGGCCCCACCCGACAAGCCCCTAGGGCGGGCGGGGCTTCCCGGGGGGCCTATTTGCAACGCCGGGAAGCGCGGGGCAGTTCGTGTGTGCGGCCCGGGGACACCCGTAGCTGTGTGTGCTCCCCCCGTGGCCGGCCGAGGCGGCTAGCCAGCACCTGGGGGCTGTTGGCAGCGCCCCTGGGCAGCCTCCTAGAGCCAGGGGTCTGGCAGGCTCCGGGGGCAAATGGACTACGGAAGCCGAGAGGGGCCCGTCCGCGCCAAAACCCAAAACGCGCTGCGGCCTCCAGGGAGGGACACAGGGGACCCAAGTGGCTGTGTGGCGTGCAGTGCCCGACCAGAGGGAGGGAGGTTGGCTGGCTGCTGAGGCGCAGCAGGTGTCAGCCCTTCGGGAAGTGCCCGTGGATGCTTCGGGAATGGGGCCTGCCAACTCAGAACCCCCGTTCCCTGTGGCTGCATCCGGCCAGGGGGCTCCAGGGGCTCCAGGGTCGGGTGCGCCGCGGGCCTGGGGGGCTTCTTGCCTGTGTGCAGGGCTTCTACGCACAAGGTGGCACCTCATCCCGGCCCAAGGGTGGTGGCAGGAACCCAGGTGGCGCTCGGGGACTCAGCAGGGCCTGCCCCCGGGGCCTGCCCGCAACACCTGATTGCCCGCGGACGTGTCCGTCCACCCTCAAAAAGTTCTGCTGGGACAGCCCTGACCGAGCTCCGAGCTCCTCGCCCTTGGACCGCCCCAGTGGGCTTCAGGAGTGGGTGTGTGGCAGCAGCAGCCCTCCCCAGTCAACCACCTTGCGTCGGCCCCACCCGACAAGCCCCTAGGGCGGGCGGGGCTTCCCGGGGGGCCTATTTGCAACGCCGGGAAGCGCGGGGCAGTTCGTGTGTGCGGCCCGGGGACACCCGTAGCTGTGTGTGCTCCCCCCGTGGCCGGCCGAGGCGGCTAGCCAGCACCTGGGGGCTGTTGGCAGCGCCCCTGGGCAGCCTCCTAGAGCCAGGGGTATGGCAGGCTCCGGGGGCAAATGGACTACGGAAGCCGAGAGGGGCCCGTCCGCGCCAAAACCCAAAACGCGCTGCGGCCTCCAGGGAGGGACACAGGGGACACAAGTGGCTGTGTGGCTTGCAGTGCCCGACCAGAGGGAGGGAGGTTGGCTGGCTGCTGAGGCGCAGCAGGTGTCAGCCCTTCGGGAAGTGCCCGTGGATGCTTCGGGAATGGGGCCTGCCAACTCAGAAGCCCCGTTCCCTGTGGCTGCAGCCGGCCAGGGGGCTCCAGGGTCGGGTGCGCCGCGGGCCTGGGGGGCTTCTTGCCTGTGTGCAGGGCTTCTACGCACAAGGTGGCACCTCATCCCGGCCCAAGGGTGGTGGCAGGAACCCAGGTGGCGCTCGGGGACTCAGCAGGGCCTGCCCCCGGGGCCTGCCCGCAACACCTGATTGCCCGCGGGCGTGTCCGTCCACCCTCAAAAAGTTCTGCTGGGACAGCCCTGACCGAGCTCCGAGCTCCTCGCCCTTGGACCGCCCCAGTGGGCTTCAGGAGTGGGTGTGTGGCAGCAGCAGCCCTCTCCAGTCAACCACCTTGCGTCGGCCCCACCCGACAAGCCCCTAGGGCGGGCGGGGCTTCCCGGGGGGCCTATTTGCAACGCCGGGAAGCGCGGGGCAGTTCGTGTGTGCGGCCCGGGGACACCCACAGGTGTGTGTGCTCCCCCCGTGGCCGGCCGAGGCGGCTAGCCAGCACCTGGGGGCTGTTTGCAGCGCCCCTGGGCAGCCTCCTAGAGCCAGGGGTCTGGCAGGCTCCGGGGGCAAATGGACTACGGAAGCCGAGAGGGGCCCGTCCGCGCCAAAACCCAAAACGCGCTGCGGCCTCCAGGGAGGGACACAGGGGACACAAGTGGCTGTGTGGCGTGCAGTGCCCGACCAGAGGGAGGGAGGTTGGCTGGCTGCTGAGGCGCAGCAGGTGTCAGCCCTTCGGGAAGTGCCCGTGGATGCTTCGGGAATGGGGCCTGCCAACTCAGAACCCCCGTTCCCTGTGGCTGCATCCGGCCAGGGGGCTCCAGGGGCTCCAGGGTCGGGTGCGCCGCGGGCCTGGGGGGCTTCTTGCCTGTGTGCAGGGCTTCTATGCACAAGGTGGCACCTCATCCCGGCCCAAGGGTGGTGGCAGGAACCCAGGTGGCGCTCGAGGACTCAGCAGGGCCGGCCCCCGGGGCCTGCCCGCAACACCTGATTGCCCGCGGGCGTGTCCATCCACCCTCAAAAAGTTCTGCTGGGACAGCCCTGACCGTGCTCCGAGCTCCTCGCCCTTGGACCGCCCCAGTGGGCTTCAGGAGTGGGTGTGTGGCAGCAGCAGCCCTCCCCAGTCAACCACCTTGCGTCGGCCCCACCCGACAAGCCCCTAGGGCGGGCGGGGCTTCCCGGGGGGCCTATTTGCAACGCCGGGAAGCGCGGGGCAGTTCGTGTGTGCGGCCCGGGGACACCCGCAGGTGTGTGTGCTCCCCCCGTGGCCGGCCGAGGCGGCTAGCCAGCACCTGGGGGCTGTTGGCAGCGCCCCTGGGCAGCCTCCTAGAGCCAGGGGTCTGGCAGGCTCCGGGGGCAAATGGACTACGGAAGCCGAGAGGGGCCCGTCCGCGCCAAAACCCAAAACGCGCTGCGGCCTCCAGGGAGGGACACAGGGGACACAAGTGGCTGTGTGGCGTGCAGTGCCCGACCAGAGGGAGGGAGGCTGGCTGGCTGCTGAGGCACAGCAGGTGTCAGCCCTTCGGGAAGTGCCCGTGGATGCTTCGGGAATGGGGCCTGCCAACTCAGAACCCCCGTTCCCTGTGGCTGAATCCGGCCAGGGGGCTCCAGGGTCGGGTGCGCCGCGGGCCTGGGGGGCTTCTTGCCTGTGTGCAGGGCTTCTACGCACAAGGTGGCACCTCATCCCGGCCCAAGGGTGGTGGCAGGAACCCAGGTGGCGCTCGGGGACTCAGCAGGGCCTGCCCCCGGGGCCTGCCCGCAACACCTGATTGCCCGCGGGCGTGTCCGTCCACCCTCAAAAAGTTCTGCTGGGACAGCCCTGACCGAGCTCCGAGCTCCTCGCCCTTGGACCGCCCCAGTGGGCTTCAGGAGTGGGTGTGTGGCAGCAGCAGCCCTCCCCAGTCAACCACCTTGCGTCGGCCCCACCCGACAAGCCCCTAGGGCGGGCGGGGCTTCCTGGGGGGCCTATTTGCAACGCCGGGAAGCGCGGGGCAGTTCGTGTGTGCGGCCCGGGGACACCCGTAGCTGTGTGTGCTCCCCCCGTGGCCGGCCGAGGCGGCTAGCCAGCACCTGGGGGCTGTTGGCAGCGCCCCTGGGCAGCCTCCTAGAGCCAGGGTTCTGGCAGGCTCCGGGGGCAAATGGACTACGGAAGCCGAGAGGGGCCCGTCCGCGCCAAAACCCAAAACGCGCTGCGGCCTCCAGGGAGGGACACAGGGGACACAAGTGGCTGTGTGGCGTGCAGTGCCCGACCAGAGGGAGGGAGGTTGGCTGGCTGCTGAGGCGCAGCAGGTGTCAGCCCTTCGGGAAGTGCCCGTGGATGCTTCGGGAATGGGGCCTGCCAACTCAGAACCCCCGTTCCCTGTGGCTGCAGCCGGCCAGGGGGCTCCAGGGGCTCCAGGGTCGGGTGCGCCGCGGGCCTGGGGGGCTTCTTGCCTGTGTGCAGGGCTTCTACGCACAAGGTGGCACTCATCCCGGCCCAAGGGTGGTGGCAGGAACCCAGGTGGCGCTCGGGGACTCAGCAGGGCCTGCCCCCGGGGCCTGCCCGCAACACCTGATTGCCCGCGGGCGTGTCCGTCCACCCTCAAAAAGTTCTGCTGGGACAGCCCTGACCGTGCTCCGAGCTCCTCGCCTTGGACCGCCCCAGTGGGCTTCAGGAGTGGGTGTGTGCCAGCAGCAGCCCTCCCCAGTCAACCACCTTGCGTCGGCCCACCCGACAAGCCCCTAGGGCGGGCGGGGCTTCCCGGGGGGCCTTATTTGCAACGCCGGGAAGCGCGGGCAGTTCGTGTGTGCGGCCCGGGGACACCCGCAGGTGTGTGTGCTCCCCCCCGTGGCCGGCCGAGGCGGCTAGCCAGCACCTGGGGGCTGTTGGCAGCGCCCCTGGGCAGCCTCCTAGAGCCAGGGTTCTGGCAGGCTCCGGGGGCAAATGGACTACGGAAGCCGAGAGGGGCCCGTCCGCGCCAAAACCCAAAACGCGCTGCGGCCTCCAGGGAGGGACACAGGGGACACAAGTGGCTGTGTGTGCTTGCAGTGCCCGACCAGAGGGAGGGAGGTTGGCTGGCTGCTGAGGCGCAGCAGGTGTCAGCCCT